>NC_083657.1:4062207-4309707 GCF_963576545.1 Limanda limanda
GGTTATAACAAGCTTTCAAAACGGCGCTAGCAGGCTAGGCTAGCGGGCTAGCCACCATGCTAACTGCGGTGGTAACAGAGCAAAAACCCGCCGTCACGACTTTAATTCCACTTCTATCATGACACTGTTTCTATAATACCGTCAGGTTAGAAGCAAACACTGGATAGTAGTAGTTAGTGTCGGGAGTCCCTGCTGACTGTGTGTGGAAGCTGGGAGGGAGCTAGCTTCAAGCTACACGGAGCTTCAAGCTGTGGAATCAGCAACACAGTTCGGAAACAAGACCGGGGAACCGCTGCGCTAAGAAAGGATAACATCAGCATCTTGACCCGCTGGGTGTCACTTTATTTAGATCTGTTAGTTGCCATGGTTCAGTGTGTGGGAGGCAAGCTAACAGAGGTAAACAGACACACGTGGACTTCTTCTTCCCAAATGGGGTAGGCTTCTCTGAGCTCGTCTTCCGTTGCGCCACCTATGGGTTTGGCGGTGAATTTTTTTCGACGTACAGTGGTCGGAGATGTAAAAATCCAAAAGACTCTTCTCCCCCCGTGGAGCCCTCTCTGAGAAACGGACACGTAGAAGCATACTGGAGCCTTAACTGTGATATACGTCCTCCTCAGACCTGAAGCAGCGTTGGATTAAAGGCCGGTGTCCGATTCGCTGCAGGTTATCGATCGGTGGCGAATCCCTTTTTAAACGCCACGACATGTGAGACCTGGATCCTGGGGCCACATCCTAATGAGCGTCATCCCTCACTTTGCTTTCTTAACCTTCATTATCTCAGGGAGACGCTCGATGAGCTCAACGCCGCCGCCGCTCACAACTAATTAACGCTGCGTCGATACGGACAAACACTGGGTTTAAGTGCCTTGCTCAAGGACACAGGAACAATTATAATGTGAGGAAAAGATCAAACGAGCCTGTGAAGTGTTTAATAACAGTGGTGTATAAAGCACTTGAAAGCCATACTTGAGTAAAAGTACAGATATCTTACGTGAAAATGACTTCGGTAAAAGTAGAAGTCACCCGTCAGAAAATGACTTGAGTAAAAGTCTTAAAGTAGCTCATATTAAAAGTACTTAAGTATCAAAAGTATCTGGTGTTGAAATGTACTTAAGTATCTAAAGTAAAAGTACAAGTGCCAAAATAAAAAATGCAAAGTGCTTTTTATAGTAGGCCTATACAGACACAAAACAACCCAAAATGTTTCTCCTCAAGATTTATCTCAACTGACTGGAAAATTATAACAACAATATGAATATAATGTATATAATGTATAATTTTACATATTTTGAACCCTAGATGAGAGAGAGAGAGAGAGAGAGAGAGAGAGAGAGAGAACCAACCTCCGCTGCTCAAGTAACGATCCAGTTTGAGAATGTAAGAAGTAGAAAGTACAGATATTTTTGTTCAAATGTAACAAGTAAAAGTAAAAAGTCGTCAGGAAAAGAAGTACTCAAGTAAAGTACAGATATGTGAAAAATCTACTTAAGAACAGAAACAAAGTATTTCTACGTCGTTACTTCCCACCACTGTTTAATAATAATGTAGCTGTAGCTGCTTCATAAAAACAGATGATGTGCAGCTCAAGACTTTAACACAAACTTCTAAAGAAAACTTCATGAGCACAGATCCTGGGAATGTCCTTTAAATAAAATATCATCAACATGAATCAGAGATAAAATCAGGTTTTGACGAGTGGGAAGTTTGCTCAAGGTGACAGGGAAACAGGAATGAAACCTGTGACCTTCTTCTTTTCTAGAGTCCTCATAAACCACGTGTCCTGATCTCGGGACACGTGAGGTTTTGCTGGAAGGACGAACGAGGATCCGACAGCAGCATAAACAACAAGCAGCACCTTGGACCGGGGGTTAAACTCCTAACTTACTTTCAGGCTCTCAGGTTAAACAGGGAGGAAGTGTCTCTCTCTCTCCGTTCTCTCTCTCCACAGCTGTATTTCAGACCCGTCCTCCCCCCCCAATGTCTCACCCATAAATCTAGCTGCATCGTTTCACTTTAATTTTCAACCTGCCTAATTTCTCATATGGGGGTCACCTCCTTCTTTCCCTGTCCTCCCCTGAATCCTTCTCTCTCTCCCTCTCTCTCTCTTTTCATCGTCTGATCTCCGACTGTAAATCCACAGACGTGATCTCATCTCTTCACTTTTAGCTCGACGTCACTTCCCAAACTAAAAGCAGAGGTTGTAAATACCAGATCGAAGAGGCAACGACTTGATGAAAGGATTTCATTTGTTTATTCTCCAGTATAATAGTCTGTGTGAAGACGGAGGTTTAACACGGGACATTCTGCAGCGATTTTGAGACACTTGAGATCGTTTGAGTTTGAAAAACACCTCAACTGAAACAAACCGCAAATATATGAAGGTAAATTCTCCTAAACAGGGATGACGGCAATATTTGTGGTCGGCGATGGAATCAAAACTGGAAACAAATAAAGCTAAAAGACGCGAAGGAAATTGTATTGAATTAAAGATGCAGATTTACCGTTTCCTGACACGTTCATCCACCTTCGCGTGGACGCTGTGTCTCGTGGTTAATCTCCTTCAGCACATCTCACTCTCTTTCCGGCTTCTCTCTGATTGACGGTGTGTTCAAATCTGAGACGAGCGCGTTTATTACTCCGCGGTGTTGTTGGCAATTTGAGTGGCGAGCAGAAGCATCCGTCACTCCTGATAACGTGTTCGCAGAAAGTGACACACACACACACACGCGCACACACACACACACACACACATGCACAGAGGAAAAGAAGCAACGTGTGCTCTCTCTCTTTCCTCCACACATCAGCCCATTATCTCCAGAAGTAATTGCTGTGATTTCGTAATGGCCCTGCGCTCGTTGTTTGTCAAATTAGAGACGACTGCCGTCTCTCTCCTGTGGATTAAGAACAAAATAAATTGCTTTGCTCCAACAATGAGCCGCTCGTCCTCCTGCGGCCGGTTTGTCCCGGGTGGACGTGTTGTGTTATTAGGTTTAAACATGTCGAGCTGGAGCCGGTCGAGGTCTCGGCTCTCGCGGGGATCGACTGGGAGAACGCGGGGACTTTTTCCCACGGTTATTATTGTTATTGTGACGGAGAGTTTTCTGCTGCACCCGAGGTCGATTCTGCACGAGGCTGAGGTGTTTATATTAATAAATGACCACTGGGCTGGAAACAGGTGGAGCTGTGCTTCTACTGTATATTCAAGACGAGCCTCCTCCTCTGTTATGAAGGACAGAACCCATTAAATCTGCACCGAGGAGATTAGGGTTCGATTTCCATCTTGTTGTGTGTTTATCAGCAGGACGACTCGGCCGAGCCCGAAGAAGCCTGTGAACAAACACAGATAAAAACATACAAACTCACACGTGTAGAAAAACAGCCACAGATGCTCACATGTTTTAATCACGCAGACATGAACACACAAAACTACCCGAGGGATTTCCACGAAACTTGGCGGGAGGGTGCAGCCTGGGTCAGGGAAGAGCTCCTTTGAAAATTTGGTCTATAGATCCAGGAATTTCTTTCCATCTTCCTTTAACATTGTGAGATTGGACGTTTTTTTTTTTCATATTTGTATTGATTTCTCAGAGAATCATTTGTGGATACTGATAAAAAAGAAGAAGACTGATATCTAGTGAATTTTTATTGTGGTTTCATGAGGTTGTCAGCTAGAAATTGTCAAACTTTGTCGTCTAATTTCAGACTGACCAGCTACTGTCTCAGTTTTTGGCTTTGACACACACACACACACACACACACACACACACACACACACACACACACACACACACACACACACACACACACTCACACAAACACTCACCAGATGACTAAGCTGCAAAGGTCATAGACTGCACATCACATGTCTAGACAGCATTCTCCAGACAATTTGACATCACACCCCTTCATTACAGGTGTGTGTGTGTGTGTGTGTGTGTGTGTGTGTGTGTGTGTGTGTGTGCGTGTGCGTGTGCGTGTGTGTGTGTGTGTGTGTGTGTGTGTGTGTGTTAGTGTGACAGTGATGGATCTGATGGAAGAATCCCTCCTTGAACTCTCAGCTTGTATCAGCTCCTCTGCGTCTGTTCATCATCACTTCACATTAACTCGTTCACTTGGCTCAGCGGAAGGCACGGCTCGGCCCGGGGTGCAGGTTCAATTCCCACTGTTACCGCCCACAGTGGCAATTTAATTAAACGAGTACAAGTCAATTAAAATGAAGTGATTGCTCGCGAACAGACAAATCCGACCGTCTCGAAACATCCAGGAAGCCGTAGCTGATCCCGTCTGACAGATTGAATCTGACGCCGTTAGAACTGTCGGTAGTCGTGTCACAGACATGAGAAGAACAACTGTCGACCACGAGCATCAGTCCGGCGCCACGCTGCGTTTTGTTCACCACTGACCCTTAATTGAACTCACCAGCAACAGGAACCAGATGTTGAACTCAACCTGACGAGTCTCAGATAATTATTTTAAAGCTGCTCAATAAATACTAACACGGAGATAAAACCTGTGCCTCAATAAACTGCAGGTTCCTGTGACGATTGATTACGAGATGTTGATTAAGTCCATTTGCAGTAATGAAAACCTTCGAGGTATCTACAGAACCATAAAATCCATCCATAAAAAATTTGACAAATCAATATTAGATAAAACACAGGGCATTGGGTTGTGTGTGTGTGTGTGTGTGGGCGGGAGACATTAGATCATCAGTTCCTTTCACAGGAAGTCGAGTGACACTTGAGGTCACTCTGAACAGCACTTCCTGGATGTCGGACGCTGAGGTTTTATAGAAGTTGTTTTCAATGAGCAGGCGATAAAAACGATGAGTCAAACCCGGAGACGACACACAACCCATGTGACAAAATGTACAACGACTGCTATTAAAATGAACATTTCAAAAACATAGAGCCTCAAAGTGAGATAAGTGTAGCTAATAGCTCCTCCCACACTAGTGGATGTGTTCCCTAACAGCCATGCCGACGTAAAGGAGGCATGGAAGAAGGTGGGCAGTCACGGTTACATCGTATGACTTCATTTCCAGTAAATGACCATTGTGTGTGTGTGTGTGTGTGTGTGTGTGTGTGTGTGTGTGTGTGTGTGCGTGTGTGTGTGTGTGTGTGTGTGTGTGTGTGTGTGTGTGTGTGTGTGTGTGTGTGTGTGTGTGTGTGCAGAGAGTGCAGTAGTGCTGCCTCTAACTACAGAATACATCAGTATTTGTCAAGTTTGCAATAAATATGTGTGTGTGTGTGTGTGTGTGTGTGTGTGTGTGTGTGTGTGTGTGTGTGTGTGTGTGTGTGTGTGTGTGTGTGTGTGTGTGTGTGTGTGTGTCTGTGCGTGCATGCGTGCGGTAATCTATCGTGGTATCAGCTGCAATCATTCGCTTTTCAATTGCCTCCTAAGAGGGTCATTGTGACTATTATTGTCGTAGATATGTAGAGGAAGAAGAAAGGAGGAAGAGCCAAGAGGAAATGAGGGGAAGAAAGAAAATGGGAGGCAATGTGAGCAAGAGGAGAGGAAACAAGAAGAAAGTAGAGAAGAGGAGAGATGAGAAAAGGAGAGGAAACGAGGAGGAAATAATCGAAGCATGGGAGGAAAGGAGAAGGTGAAGAATGAGGGATGTGTGAAAGTGGTCAAAAGAGGTGAGAAAGAAGGGAGGCAAGGGGTGAGAAAAGAAGGAGGAGGAGGGAAAAAAGGTAGAGAAGGAAATGAGAAAGAAGAAAGGAAGAAGAGGTAAGGTAAGGAGGGAGGAGGGAGGATGGGAGGAGGGAGGAATCAGACGTCACTATGATGAAACACAAGCAGAGGGAGACGGGAGGAAAGAAACGGACGTCACGGCTGGAGCGTCAAGGAGAGAAAGAAGGAGCCTAGGAGGGGAAGGACGGAGGGAAAGTACGAAAAAGAGAAGGGTAGAGAAGGAAGAAGATGGAGGAGAAGACAGAGTCCACAGTGTTTCACTCTGCTGCACAAAACAATCACAGGCCGAGCACGTCGCTCTCCATCTCTCTGTGTGGAAGATAATAAAAAAGAGTGGAGGAGGAAGAAAGAGGGAGAGAGGAAGGGGGGAGGGATGGAGAGAGAGAGATGAGAGAGAGAGAGGTTTTTTTTGTGAAATCTCGCCCACACGGGTCAGAGCCGAGCAACAAAAGAGAAAAAGAACGTTTCTCTGTCAGGAGCCGAAAAACCTGCAACTGGTTCCACATGAACGAGTTCCCTGTTCGACCGGTGAGCACTTTATTAGGAACACCTGCTTATTCACGCAGTTCAATCAGCCAATCGAGTGGCAGCGCTGCAGTACCACCCGTCACCATGACGTTGCTCATTGGTTCGAAGTATTTTGTTGCCTAAACGTAGCGAACTAGTTTTGTAGCTTAATTTCAAACAACTGCTTTAATTTGTAACTAATTCTTTAGCTTAAACCTAATAAAAACTTTACCAGTTGGTTTAACTCACTTGACTTTAGGCCTTAGAGCCAGAAAGTGACATATTTAAACACAACCTGACGTCTAGAACTTATACAAAAGTTTGCAGTGTCCTGTGTTTTATGAGGAAGATGTGTATTTAACATATTTTCCCGACACAGACAAGAAAATCACATGAGAACAAACCAGATGTTTCGCATGTGGTCTGAACCGCTCGTGTTGTGGGGCTCTGACAAACAACCTCTAGTGTCATATAGGCATGAGGACTTGTAAAAAATGTGTGTACGTATACACACATATAACACACAAACACACACACACACACAGGGCTCCAGGTGCTCTTCGTACTCATGTCTACACTTCAGATGAACCGAGAGGCTGCAGCCATCTGCTGATCATGTTCACCAGAGCAGCGACGCAGAGTTACAGTACGACAACAGGCAGATGTACAGACACACACTAGTTCTGACGGAGCCGACCTTTCTCATCCTGACACACAAACCGAGGAGAGACTTTCACTTTCTAATCTGTTCCTCTGAGGCGGAGCTCGGAGAGGATCCACCTTTTATCTTCCGTCTGAATCCTTTAAAAAAACACTTCCTATCCTCACTCTCAGTTTCATCACTTTTATCCTTGCTCTCTAAACCTTTCCCTCTTTTCTCCTGCTCCAGCTCTTGTCGACTGTTCAAGAAATGTTGCATCGCTCTTTTCTTACTTTTGTGTGTTTTAGTTGGACACACACTCACACACCTACACCGTGAGCCATGCCAGATTGGCAGCGGCTGCACATTTCAGATGCATCCATCTCTCTGCAGCTGCTGCGGTAACAGTTGGACGGATCACTGAGGTGTGATCGGTTACGCAATCCGCTCCACCAGGACAAACATCACACAGATGAGAAACAAGAGAACGTGATCTCGTGGGAGATGTTCGGTGTCAAAGATAATACAGATGAGCGCTGGATATTGGCCCTAGCAGCAGAGATGTTGCCAGGACTTGTTGTTCGCTCTCTTCTTCATCTTTGTTGTTGTCGTTTTGATATTTTATACACAAAAATGGTGGGAACAAAATCTGACAACAACCTTCAAACAACAGTCGATTTATTTCCTCCACAGCAATGAAAACTTTGTGAGAACCACCTTAAATCCCTTGGTCGACTATAATGAAGCGCCAGGTCTGTAACTTTCTGCCAGAGGATTCCATTTCTCTGGGTTTGAACGTTTTTTGGGAAAGTAGGTGAGGATTCTGCTGATGAAGTGCACGAGAGGAAGAGGCTGTGTTATGTGGAGATGACATCTGAGGTAGAGGAACGAGTTTGGCTGCACAGGGGCTTTAATGCCACAGCCACCATCAGGTTGCTCCAGGATCCAGGAATTCACCGACAGGCCCTGAGCCAGACCAGGATGGAGTCACGATGGAGGAAAGTCCCCGACTGAGACTTTCACACGAAATTATTTACTTTCTGTCGACTGGAGAATCGATCACATCGATCAAACCATTGTTTCAGCACCAGGATTAATAGTTTTTCATGTTGTGAAAATGGTTTTGACCTAAAAACACAGAGCTGAGCTGCAGCGGCTGTGATGATAATTCTCCCCGTGTCATAAACTGTGGGACGACAATAGATCATTAACTGGACCTTCTCTAAAAAACTGCTGACGAGTCCAAGTTCTCCACAGTGACGAGCGAAAATCTCAAGATGCGTGATCACAAATACTGTTTATCTGCTGCTGGGTGTGTGTGTGTGTGTGTGTACGTGTGTGTGTGCATGTGTGTGTGTGTGTGTGTGTGTGTGTACCCTGACATTTGGAGGGAGGCTGTGCTCTGCTTCAGGGGAAACAGGGGGAACACTTCAGGAGGGCTGCATGGTGGAGGTTTAATATGCAGGGGAAAACCCTATGGGCCTGCACATAGACACAAGGCAACACACACACACACACACACACACACACACACACACACACACACACACACACACACACACACACACACACTCAAGCATTCTGCAGCTCCATCCATCTCTCGTTATTGTTCTTCCTCTCTCACGCACGCTCAAATACACACAAGCAAGACGCACAGACTCGCAAAGGGGAGAGCCAACAGGGACCCACAAACTCTGCAGCTCTCCTCTACACACACACACACACACACACACTAACACATGCACACACACACACACACACACACACACACACACACTCAGTCTCTTTCCAGCATCAGTCCATAGAGTCAGGATACATGAACCACCCACCAGTGACCCAAAGCATCTCTCTCTCTCCGCATACACAACCCGCAGCGGCTTCATGTTCACACACACACACACACAGACACACACACACACGCTCACACACACAGTGAACCCGCACCGTGCGTCTCCGGTTTGCCAAATCAAACGGGATTCTGGGTAAACAACGTACACACGGGACAGCTGATGAAGGTGGGATGGAGTCCGGACATGTGGGGGGGGGATGGAGCCGCTCTTACAGTAACAACACAACAACGACAACACAAAAACAACACAACAACAACAACACAACAACACGACTAATGCCCCAGTGAGGGGATGGAGCTGCACACAGGTTTCAGTGAGGATCAAAAAGTGGGAGGAAAGTAAACTCAGATCCACACATCGTGGCGCATCTTCAATTGTTGGTCAATGTTATTATTGATATACCTGCAGGGTTGCTCACAGGTAACAGACACACACACACACACACACACACACACACACACACACACACACACACACACACACGCACACAGAGACACACACACAGACGCGTCAGTGGTAAACAGCAGGAGGAGAGTTAATTAATCAATTAACGGAAGCTCACAGGTGTTGATTCATCCTGTTAAACGCGGGTTTAATGCGGGTTAAACGCGGGTTTAATGCGGGTTTCATGCGGGAAGCAGAAGAAGACAGTGGCTGTTTCTTACCTTTTCTTCTCGGAGACCTTCGCTCTCCGTGTGTGCGTTGAGAAAAGATAAAAGAAAGAATAGAAAAATATTCGTTCTTCTCCAGATTAACGGATAGTCCCTTCTGCGCGCCTCACGTGCGGCGGGTTCTCTCTCTCTCTCTCTCTCTCTCTCTCTCTCTCTCTCTCGCTCTCTCTCTCTCTCTCTCTCTCTCTCTTTCTCTCTCTCTCTCTCTCTCTCTCTCTGCGTGAATCTCTGTCCCTCCGTCCGTCTCCTCTTGTCTCGCGGGATTTCCTCCTCCTCTTTCCTCCTGTCTTCTTCTTCTTCTCCTCCTCCTCCTCCTCCTCTTCTTCCTCCTCTTCTTCCTCACACGCCCTTCTCTCCTCCGTGGGGTCGTCTGGTGCTCCTCTCGCCGGCTGGACGCTGCTGCCACCGCCGCTTCTTCTCCGCGCGGCCCATCCCGCCGCTCCTGCCGCTTCTGCCGCTTCTGCCGCTCCTGCCGCTCCTGCTGTTGCTCCTGCTGTTGCTCCTGCAGTGGAGGTGTGATGAGGAGATGAGGAGATGTTTCCCTCAGCCTCAGTTCCGCAGCTACAGGTGATGAAAACAATAGATTTCACATGAAACGACTGATGGATGAGAGCAGGCTGCAGGCGGAGAGAACTGCCGCATCCCCCGCACGCAGCTGCTTCTGGCTCCAGGAGGAATCGAGTAAAACGCTGCGGCTGCTTCACACGCACTTACACTCTCTGCTCCTCCACGCACACATGACGACTACAACCCTTTCTACTGATTACCCCCCCCCCTGCACCCTGCCAACTCATATCTCTCTGCAGCCATTGCACTGCATCAATTCGTAGATTATGATGGATTTTTTTTTGAAAAATGTCGTAACATCCAATGCAGCACGAGAATAAAACAGAAAAAGGAGAAGCTTAAAAAGATAATAAAGCATATCAATTAGGGCTGGGCAAGTTAACTCGTTTCAATCGAGTTAACTCAAGTGATGAGTTAACTTGATTAATTATTTTATCTCGCATTAACTCAGGTTTGATTATTTATTGTTTTATTGTGAAAGTCAGGCTTTTATTTTGTGAAAGTCTGTTGCTGACTGCTGCAGAACAGGAAAAAAGAAAATAATTGGCGGATAAACAATCGAGTTAACTCATCACTTGAGTTAACTCGATTAAAACGAGTTAACTTGCCCAGCCCTAATATCAATACAATAAAGACAATTTTAAAGCGTCACTATTTTTTTTCATGAAGCAACAGCGCCCTCTGCAGCCACACGAGAATCATGCTAACGACGATCTACGCTAGCAGAGATCGGTTTACAGAACGGGAGAGAGAGAACAACCGATATTTTCTTGAGGGCTGTAAAAAATACGTTTCTGTGGATGAGTTCCGGAGTTTCTCCTGACACCAACCCCCCCCCCCCCCCAAAAAACGTCATGAGCGAGTGGGCGTGTTGATTTCTAACGCAACAGATGTGAAGCTGGACAAATAAAAATATCTTATATCAGGGAATAGATGATGATCTAATCAGGAGGATCAACTGCGGATCAATGGGGTTCGGACTTTCTCAAGAGTTTGTCTTTCACATCGGAAGAAGCAGCGGCAGATCGTTCGGGTTCGACTCGGTCACAACAACAGGAACATGTGGGGAACATTCAGGCGAGGGGCGGAGCCTGTAGAGCAGCAGGAGGCGGGTCATGAAACTCCAGAGAATATCTGTTGCAACCGACTCGGACTCTTGCGTTCTCACATGCAGATCATTTCAGGAGAATATCCTGAGTTCAGTGCAATTCAACAAGAAGCTTTAAAGGGTTTTTAATAGACTGCAGAGGCCTTAAAACAAGAGAAATAAAGGGAATTCAGTGCCTAGGAGCTGCGTCACATTTTATTATCGTTCATAATTTTAGGTGACGCCGCAGTGGTTTTAATATCCAAAACCTAAAAGTAGAGTTAAACACAGGACACTGATGTATTCCCAACACGCTGACATCCTCATGTTCTCATTCTGTGTGGTGCTACATAGGGAAAGAATGAATGTCTGTGCATGTGTGTGTCTGCTAGCGTGTGTGTTGGCGAGTGTGTGTGTGTGCATGTGAACACGTATAATCCATCATAACGCAGACACCTGGTGCCACGGCCATTACTCCTGCTTTGGCCTGCACCGAGGTTTTGTGTGTGTCTGTTTGTTGTGCACAGTGTGTGGGAGTCAGTATCCATGGGACACCTGATTCAATTACTGCATCATCATGAGGAGATGAATGGAAAGACTGAGAGAGGGAGGGAAGGATGGAGGAGATAGGTATAAGGAGAAGAAAGGCGCAAAGGGAGGGGCAGACATTGGCTGGGGGGGGATAAAAGAGGGATCAAAGAATGGAGGAATATGACGGATGAGGGAACAGAGGAGGGGTTAAGAGATGGAGGAAGTGGAAAAGAGGGGAGCATTAAGGTGGAGGAGAGGTGGAGGGAGGGAGAAAAGAGAGAGAAAAGGGTTGTGCAAGTATGTGACATTCTCCAGGACAGCAGCTTGTGTAAGTGAGGTGAAGTTCTGTGACGCAAGTGTGTGTGTGTGTGTGTGTGTGTGTGTGTGTGTGTGTGTGTGTGTGTGTGTGTGTGTGTGTGTGTGTGTGTGTGTGTGTGTGTCTGAGCTTAATCAGTGTCCAGACACGCACCTCATACATTTTTGAAAAGCAGCTTGTCTTCTTGGCGTCTGCTTATATGGTAGCATACCTCAAAAGTTCATTGCATGTGTGTGTGTTTGTGTGTGTGTGTGTGTGTGTGTGTGTGTGTGTGTGTGTGTGTGTGTGTGTGTAAAATGTGTGACGTCCGTCTCACCTATTCAAAATCTCAAAGATGGTATTTGTCATTTAAGGTGGTTCTTATCACACTGATGTATGTTTAAGTGTTTGTGATTCTGATCAGTTTGGTTTACGTTAAGTTATTTGATGATATAAAAACATGCTGAGACTGAATCGTTATTGGTCGTATCAGCGGGATCTAGATTCCCCCGGCTCCGCTTCACGATCACTACGGCACAGACTCTGGCTCCAAGACGGCAGCGTCCATTTCCCAGATATTGTCGGCTACATATCTGATTAAAGGGAGGAAGCCGCGATGCAAATCACAACGGCAGAACACCCCTCGTATGCAGCACAGCGCTGTGTCAGGGTTAGAAATCATTCCGGCGATTATGAAAATGGTTTGGCTTGCTGGCCTGGAGGGGAGCAGAGCACTGATCAAATCTCCGTCACAGTGATTGTGGCATCGCCAGTGTGGCTGCCAGGGAGGGATCAGCCAACAGCGACCATTATCATCTGCTGCAGTTGGTCTGGGTTCAAACTCAAACTTCAGAAGCAGCATGAACACACTGTTCAGAAGTGAAGCGACAAGCCGAAGGGTCAGGCAGGAGGCTGAGGCTGAGCATCGGGTCAACAAGCAAACAGGCTCTACCCCAAATATCCAACTTATTCTGTACTTTATTCTTGTAATAGGTGCATATAGCAGGTTTAACACCAGCTCAAGTCTGCCCGATAATCCTATTTGGAACTGTGATCGCGAAGAAGATAATTCTTCGTGGGTGGAAGTCTGACATTGCACCCACGTACGATCAGTGGTTGAGAGAAATGGCAAATATGCTTCACCTGGAGCGACTGAGACTTCATAATGAAGACAGGGGAGACATATTTGATAGGATGTGGGACCCTGTACTGCAACTGTTTCAAGGAAAGGACTAAAGTATGGATCATTGTGAAACGCCTGATGTGTGTATCTTTTAGTTTACTCTTCACTTTGTGTAGTCTTTTGTAAATTTGTATGTTTAATTTATTGTCATGACTGTGGCTTCTGTTAATTCTTTACTAGGATGTGCTGATCCTGTTCATGCTTTTTAGTTTATTTGTTAGTTTGGGGTGGGAGTTTTTTTTTCTTATCCTTATCTTTTTTGTTTGTCCTGTGTTCCTTTTTCATTCTGGAAAATAATAAACATATTTAAAAAAAAAATAAAAAAAAAGTCTGCCCGATACAGGGTATCAGTGTACCCATAATCTCCTTACTGAGTGGCCTCTGGGGGGCGCTCAAATGGTTATAAGCTCGATATCTTCAGCAGAGGGCAGAGGTTGAAGGAAATGGCTCTTAACTCCACGGGGTCTTGACATAACTCCATAAAGCTGGTCTCATGGGAACAGAAGACTCTGTGACTGGAGGATTAGAAAAACAGATTTCTCTTCATTCTCTTTTCTTCTTCCCCTCTCGGAGCTTTTCTCTGTCCCCATGCTCGTGCTGCCATTTAGCCTCCGCCTTTGTCCGTGCCTCGCCGCGGGCTTCCGTGTGTAAAAACCCAAATTGCCGGATTACGCCAAAGTCACCTTGCCCTCGCACTTCAGCGCTCAGACGAGGGACGCACACCAACGCACACGCACAGGCTTACACCTAATCTAAAACCCCGCTCTCTGAGACACACTCTCGGCTCGTTCTCACAAACACACACACACACACTTGCGGAGACCGGAGGAGGCTGAGTGAGTTCACCGTGACCCTGATGGTAGGAAGAAAAATTACAAAGCTTTGGGGGGGGGCGAATAAAGAGCAACGAAGAAAGTAAATCAGTGAAAGCAATTGCACAGAACGCTTCCAATCGAGGAGGATGAGACAAACTCCTGCAGGACCAACGGAACAACTTGGTGGAAAGGAATCGTAAAGATTGATATGATCTGGTTTCTTTAATGAAGTGCTATGATTGGTGTGTTTGGGAAAAGAGTGACAGACGACTTCGGTGTTGTCTTTAATAACCCTTTGTTTCAATTGAGTTAAGTGACAAGCAGGAGTGGAGTCATATTCATCAAGAGTAAGTGAAATTAATGTGGACCCAGTCTGGAGCAATCCATTGTAGGAGGAGATGAAGAAAGAGATAGATGGATGAAGTCAGAGCTGTGTTACAGTGAATACATTCTACTGGGCTGCATTCTCTTCTCTTCCAGGTTCCACCTCCACACAAAAAGCATCCGCCGTCCTCCTTTCACCTGAGCTGCTAAACAGATTAGCGGCCAATCCCGAAAAACACTGCAGCCCCGACTTCCTGTGGCCGCTCCGCCACACTTTCCTCCCGCCTGTGCCCGGACGCCGCTCTGTGTCTGGGTGCCGGCGTTAGAAAGGATGAGGTGGGGAGGAGCAGGGGGATTGTTTTCATCGGATGAATGCAGTTTCCATTTTTCATTTCCGCGAGGGAGAGAGGACACACACACCGGTGAAGTACAGAGAGATTGCAAAGAGATTGAGCGAGAGAGGGCACGTGTGAATGAATCGAAGGGAAAAAGAGCCGATTTCTCACAGAAAGACAAACACGTCGACACAATAAGAGAATAAGAGGAAGATTTTGTTCCTGCAAAAATACTTTTATGGTGCAGAAATAATCGGATTAACTGGGTTAACCAGGTGGCGGCGGCAGGGGCTGAGAGCCGGAGCCTCAAAGAGACATTTTTAGATTTGGCGGCTGCAGTAAAGAAAGTGTGAAAGGGAAACTAAAAAAACGTTCTGAATGCAGTTAAACTTGGAGTGTGAGGCAGCTAGCCATGCTGCCATCTCATGCACAACCAAGGTCAAGGACAACATCAGGAACAGAGAGAGAAGCTGAATGAAGTGATGATGGAGCCTCACGACCGTCGATAGAAGTATAGAGTATGTCATCGCCTGTGTCCAGTAGGTGGCGCTTTGACGATGACTGGATATTGCCATGTCGATGTCTTCAGGCCGAGACAATCTTTTCATTACTTTTCATCAAAGCTGATACACAGGTATCAGTATTGGTATCTGCTGAGAAAATGGTATCAGAATATTTAGTGTGTATAATCCCTCAAGGATGTGATGAACTTGTGAGGAAAATGGGAAATTAAATCCCTTGTTCCTTGTTTGTCGGTCTCTGTGTCACATGGTGTACGATGTCGATGTCCATTTCCTGTGTTTGGCCAGAGAGGGTCATCGTGATGGTACTAAGAATATGATTAAATCTGTTGTGCTGCTGCTGCTGCAACAACAGGCCGACAAAACTCTCACTGTGAGGCTGCATCCACGACACCAGGAGCCTGGAACTGAAGCAACCAAATAGAATTCACTTCAATATGTGACCTCTGACGTTTCCCACAGGGCTTCTCTTCCTCAAACTGAGTCCTCATCACATGGCAGAAAAGTACAGGTGGTCAAAGACGCCCTCTGCTGGCCAAAAGCTGTAAAGATGGAAAAGGACCATGTGCAGCATGTGGCAGCTGATTTCACACAGGAACTGAAGCGACCATCTCCTGCTGCTTCTTCACATGAGAAACACAAACTCCAGAAAATGTCCAGACACTATTTTCTCTGACAGGAAACACAAGAGATGTTGAAATGGGACGACATCTCCAAACACCAGGCCAAGAAAACGCACAGGAAGGATGAGAAATCGGAGTTTCTTTCAGATAAACTTTGTAGTATTTCTTTCTAACAGACCAGTGTTATGAGAGCGCTTCAACAACAACATGAACCAAGCCTCATTTATCACCAGTTCGACAAAACTCAAATGACCTTTGACTAAAAGGTGTCTATTCAAATCGAACTGCGTCATGCAGCCGTGAACGTCTGAGTGCGGTCGAGCGTTAGCGGACGTCCCACACGATCGTAAAAAGAAAAACCAACACATAGGTCAGAAACCCCGCCTCCTCCATGTTCCCAGATGAGTCATGGCCCACAATAGATTAAAAGTTATTTAAGCTTTAGTTATGTTTTACTATAAAACACATGTTATTGACTGAGACTGACTCGGATTTGGGTGAACACGTGTTTCGGTCGAAACTGCACATTAAGTCATACCTGGGGTATTTGGCTTCATTCCGGATATAAGCTTTAACTTTCTCTCTAAATGGACAAAAAGTACAGAGTAGATAAGTTAGTCCCACAGGTTTATTTCACATGGTTCCATTTCAAACCTCACATAATTTAGCTAATGTCTTCTATGGAAAGTATATTGGTTTGGTTTGATTTACATGAAGCACTGTTTAAACAGTAAAGCATGGAGTTTATCAAACATGCAAAAGAATACAACCACAGCCCTGCTCCCATTTGTCCGTCTCATGAGCTTAAGGGTTAGAAAACATCAGGACCAGAACGCAACAACACACACAAGAGCTACTGACAGCAAAGGTATGTGTCATATTGGTTATTACTGTATTATGCTTTTCTTAGATAATTATTATTTTAGTATTATAATTTGTTTTTTCCTTTTAAGTTCTCACTCGTCGCAGCCAGTGCTACCTGCACCACTTTCACAATAAAAGACTGCAAAACCTCTTAAGGGCTTTTAATGTGGAACAGGGGAAGTTTCTGATCAGAGACACAGAGCAATAAGTAAATATGCCGTGAATATGTTGTGATTGATGCTAAATTTCACAGCCATATTTCTTTTAAATAAGTCACCAGAATATATATATATTTTTCTTCCACTTCAGACCAGTCATGTCAGTCAACTCCTCTGACTCCAATCAAAGATACGACTGCCTTACCAGCTCCTACCAGGTTGCCAACGTCATCTTCACCATCACCAAAATCCTCCTCATCCTCCCAATCTGCATCCTCGTCCTCTTTGTGGGCCACCAACGCTGGCGCCAGCTACGTCCTGGCGCAACATTGAGCCACTTTGATATCTTAACCTACCACCTGGTCGCTTTCGAGATATTAAATGTCATAGCGGCAATTCTCAACTTTTGGATCACTTACAATAATTTGCCATCAGTGATGATTGCCTTAAAATTTACTCTTTCTGTTTCTTTCTCTGGACAATTGTTTTACCAATGTTTGACCAGCATCGATCGCTACCTGGCTGTCGTCCATCCCATCATCTACCTGCGCCTGCGAAATCGAAATGCAGTTAAAATCATTTACATCAGCAGTGGGTTTGCTTTGCTGCTGTGCGCTGCAGTGTTTGTTGTAGTTTTTGAGTGTTCAGAGGAATTAATCATCATCCCAGTGGTCAGCCTCTTAGTCCTCTCCTTGATAGTCGTTTCTTTCTGCAGCCTCTCTGTTCTCCATGCTCTAAAACATCCAGGGCCGGGGGAGGGGGGCGGGGCTAACCAATTCAAGCAGAGGGCCTTTAACACCACCATGGCCATACTGGCGGTGCTCTTATTGTGGTTTTTGGGTTTTCTGGTTGGCTTTGCAATGGGCCTTTCTGAAGCAGTGGTCGACAAGTGTTTACCATCATCAATTGGTCTCTTCTTCTCCCTCCCGGGTAGTCTGGTGATTCCTCTGCTGTTCCTACACAGAGAGAGAAAACTACCATGTTGTCTGTACAACTCTGAGTAGAGAGAGAATATTTGTAGGCCAGCCAGGAAGTTAGCATCACCATGGAGCCCTCTACAAAAAGCCAATGGGACTCTTCCACTGTGTTTTGGATTTTTGCAGAAAATAAAGTCAGTGAAAAGCAAATCTTTACGGCACGATAGATAAGAAGAGATCAGATTTGGAGGAAGGGAACCATATGTACATAAATTACTATTGTGGCAGCTTAACGCTTCCGAAAGAAACTTCTGATATTAACCTTAAAGATTTTCTATGTAGTGCTTTCTCACTCTCTCTTTCTCTGATGTTGTTGATACAGTGATTCTGTACATAGAGTAAGAAATGTTGAATATAAGGGACATTAATATTATTGATACAAGGAAGTTTGTGTGGTGTTCAGGGCTCTCAGGTTGTTTCTAGGGATGTAGTTTGTATACTTATTATTTCAAGTGTAAATGTATCATATTCTGTAATGAAATCAGTTGTCATGGTGATATTGTTAAAAAGACTTTCTACTGTTACTTTGAAAGAGTCAGAAATGAATATGTCCCATGTTGTGTCCATACTCACTGAGAAAATTTTCCCACAGTTTCTTCTAGTCCCCACAGGTGAAGCTAACAGCTGACAAGCAAGACTCCATATTAAAAAATGGCGTCTGTGTTGTTCAGTTAAATGACTGAGTGGAAATCAGCTACAAAACCCAACCTACACTTCAGTTTTAACACAATACACACAGGTAATAACTTCGGCTAGTAGCTTTAGCTAATTAGCTCAGGTTAACTTACTGAACCTACAGCTAAGTGTTAGCATCTTGGGTGTAATTCCGGTTTTCCTTCCTTCTTAATTAGTCCCGCCCCCTTGCACACCTATTAGCTTGGAATACTCTCCTCTGATTGGCGAACAACAGATTGACACTTGGTTTGACCAGTAAACGGAAGAGGAGAGATTCAAGGACAACTCAAAACAGCGGACATCTCACCACCTTCCCAAACAAAGTATTTCTCCATATTAATGCAGAACATCTTAAAAAACAGCTCTATGTTATATATTAAAATGTATATATGAAGTCAGCACTTTTTCAAAAGTATAACAACATTTTATTGATTTGGTAGATGGTTTTAATCCTGTGTCCTTGCGTTTATCATCTATTCTTTTTTTTGGGTATTTTTTTATCTTATCTTGTTGTTTCTTTTCTTTCATCTGTAAAACAATTTATGTCTGTGTTTGAGTTAAAGTTGTTTATTATTTTTTGCTTTTAACTGTTACCTTCAGCTTTACATTCTTATCTTCTGAAGCATCTTTTCCTGAAGTGTATTCCAGTGTTCATGTTTCTGATAAGTTTGGTTTTGATGACTTTTTTGATGATATAAAGATGGACTGTGACTTTTCATGATTGACAGCTCAGACTGACTCCTGATTTGTGGATAACATGGATCTGAATGACGTCATGAGCACAAGATGGCAGCGAACGCACCAGAGTTTTTTTTAGCTTTGTTTCTGGAGAAAAGAAGGAAGTGGAGACGTGTCGTCTAAGAACGTAACTCTGTCATGTTGCTTGTGCTTCATTAAATAAAAACGATTAAACAAGAAAGAGAAGCTGTTTGAATTCTTTTAAGTTTAAATTTGCAGAAACATTTCCTGGTTGGACCGACTTTAAGTCAAATTTGAAGTTTGCCAACTTCAAAAATACTTAATTTAGTAACATGCACATCAATACAGTTTTTGTCAACTGTGATGAAATAGTTTGTAACTTTAATTTGAACAAACTTCATTTAAAGCAGAGAAAACCCACCAAGAGACATGGAGAACATGCAAACATCACACAAGAAGACTGGTGAACTGGGAATCAGTTTATGAAAGTTCTTACAGTGAACACAATGCTAACCACTATACCACCGTGCCTCTCTCTAACTATATTAGGCAAGTCCTCAGGGATGTTTCTAAATCTAGAGGATGCAATTGTGTTCTCTACCTTTGACTCCTGGATAACTTTGCTGTAACATAAGATTCAGAGCCATATGAGCTTGATTTGAAAGTGCAGTACACAGTCAACTAAGCTTTACCTTTGTCTCTAAATGGACAAATAGTACAGAGTAGATAAGTTAGTACCACAGGTTTATTTCACTTTGATCCATTTCACACCTCACATGATTTAGCTAATGTCTTCTATGGAAAGTAAATTGGTTTGATTTGATTAACATGAAGCATTGTTTAAACAGTAAAATATGGAGTTTACCAAACATGCAAAAGAATACAACCACAGCCCTGCTCCCATTTGTCCGTCTCATGAGCTTAATGGTTAGAAAACATCAGGACCAGAACACAAGAGCACACACAAGAGCTACTGACGACAAAGGTATGTGTCATATTAAATATTTCTGAATTTTGCCTTTCTTGAACAATTATATTTTAGTATTATAATTTGTTTTTTCCGTTACACCCTTTTAAGTTTTCACTCGTTGCAGCCAGTGCTACCGGCAGAACTTTCACAATAAAAGACTACAAAACCTCTTAAGGTATTTTAATTTGGAACAGGGGAAGTTTCTGATCAGAGCCACAGAGCAATAAGTAAATATGCCGTGAATATGTTGTGACTGATGCTAAATTTGACAGCCATATTTCTTTTAAATTAAAAACTCTTTTAAGACTGGCCTAAAAACCTTTTTATTCAAGAAGGCGTTTTTACTTTGAGTTGAGTTTTTTTTAGGACTTTGTTTTTAACTATGTACTTGTGGCACTCTGAGATCCTCGGATGAAGAGTGCCTTACAAATAAAATGAATTATTATTATTATTATTATTAAATAAGTCACCAGAATATATATATTTTTTTCTTCCACTTCAGACCAGTCATGTCAGTCAACTCCTCTGACTCCAATCAAAGCTACAAATGCTTTACCAGCTCCTACCAGGTTGCCACTGTCATCTTCACCATCACCAAAATCCTCCTCATCCTCCCACTCTGCATCCTCGTCCTCTTTGTGGGCCACCAACGCTGGCGCCAGCTACGTCCTGGCGCAACATTGAGCCACTTTGATATCTTAACCTACCACCTGGTCGCTTTCGAGATATTAAATGTCATAGCGGCAATTCTCAACTTTTGGATCACTTACAATAATTTGCCATCAGTGATGATTGCCTTAAAATTTACTCTTTCTGTTTCTTTCTCTGGACAATTGTTTTACCAATGTTTGACCAGCATCGATCGCTACCTGGCTGTCGTCCATCCCATCATCTACCTGCGCCTGCGAAATCGAAATGCAGTTAAAATCATTTACATCAGCAGTGGGTTTGCTTTGCTGCTGTGTGCTTCAGTGTTTGTTGTAGTTTTTGAGTGTTCAGAGGAATTAATCAACATCCCAGTGGTCAGCCTCTCAGTCCTCTCTTTGATAGTCGTTTCTTTCTGCAGCCTCTCTGTTCTCCATGCTCTAAAACATCCAGGGCCGGGGGAGGGGGGCGGGGCTAACCAATTCAAGCAGAGGGCCTTTAACACCACCATGGCCATACTGGCGGTGCTCTTATTGTGGTTTTTGGGTTTTCTGGTTGGCTTTGCAATGGGCCTTTCTGAAGCAGTGGTCGACAAGTGTTTACCAGTGTCAATTGGTTTCTTCTTCTCCCTCCCAGGTAGTCTGGTGGTTCCCCTGCTGTTCCTACACAGAGAGAGAAAACTACCATGTTGTCTGTACAACTCTGAGTAGAGAGAGAATATTTGTAGGCCAGCCAGGAATTTAGCATCACCATGGAGACCTCTACAAAAAGTCAATGGGACTCTTCCACTGTGTTTTGGATTTTTGCAGAAAATAAAGTCAGTGAAAACAAAATCTTTACGGCACGATAGATAAGAAAAGATACGATTTTGAGGAAGGGAACCATATGTACATAAATTACTATTGTGGCAGCTTAACGCTTCCGAAAGAAACTTCTGATATTAACCTTAAAGATTTTCTATTTAGTGCTTTCTCACTCTCTCTTTCTCTGATGTTGTTGATACAGTGATTCTGTACATAGAGTAAGAAATGTTGAATATTAGGGAACTAAATATTATTGATGCAACGAAGTCTGTGTGGTGTCCATAGTCACTGAGAAACAGTTTCCCACAGTTTCTTCTGGTCCCCACAGGTGAAGCTAATAGCTGACAAGCAAGACTCCATATTAAAAAATGGCGTCTGTGTTGTTCAGTTAAATGACTGAGTGGAAATCAGCTACAAAACCCAACCTACACTTCAGATTTTACACAATACACACTGGTAATACCTTCGGCTAGTAGCTTTAGCTAATTAGCTCAGGTTAACTTACTGAACCTACATGCTAAGTGTTAGCATCTTGGGTGTAATTCCGGTACCATGTTTTCCTTCCTTCTTAATTAGTCCCGCCCCCTTGCACACCTATTAGCTTGGAATACTCTTCTCTGATTTGCGAACAACAGATTGACACTTAGTTTGACCAGTAAACGGAGGAGGAGAGATTCAAGGACAACTCAAAAAAGCGGACATCTCACCACCTTCCCAAACAACGTATTTCTCCATATTAATGCAGAACATCTTAAAAAACAGCTCTATGTTATATATTAAAATGTATATATGAAGTCAGCACTTTTTCAAAAGTATAACAACATTTTATTGATTTGGTAGATGATTTTAATCCTGTGTCCTTGTGTTTATCATCTTTTCTTTTTTTGGGGTATTTTTGTATCTTATCTTGTTTCTTTTCTTTCATCTGTAAAACAATTTATGTCTGTGTTTGAGTTAAAGTTGTTTATTATTTTTTGCTTTTAACTGTTACCTTCAGCTTTACATTCTTATCTTCTGAAGCATCTTTTCCTGAAGTGTATTCTAATGTTCATGTTTCTGATAAGTTGGGTTTTGATGACTTTTTTGATGATATAAAGATGGACTGCGACTTTTCATGATTGACAGCTCAGACTGACTCCTGATTGGTGGAGAACATGCATCTGAATGACGTCATGAGCACAAGATGGCAGCGAACGCACCAGACTTATTTTATCTTTGTTTCTGGAGAGAGGAAAGAAGTGGAGACGTGTCGTCTAAGAACGTAACTCTGTCATGTTGCTTGTGCTTCATTAAATAAAAACAATGCAACAAGAAAGAGAAGCTGTTTGAATTCTTTATTTTTTTTTAGTTTAAATTTGCAGAAACATTTCCTGGTTGGACTGATTTTGAGTCAAATTTGAAGTTTGCCAACTTCAAAAATACTTCATTTGGTAAGAGGCACATAAATAAAGTTTTTGTCAACTGTGTTGAAATAATTCTTAACTTTAATTTGAACAAACTTCATTTAAAGCCAGAGAAAACCCAAACAGAGACGTGGAGAACATGCAACAACCACACAAGAAGACTGGTGAACTGGGAATCAGTTCATGAACGTTCTTACAGTGAACACAATGCTAACCACTATACCACCGTGCCTCTTTCTAACTATAATAGGCAAGTCCTCTCAGATGTTTCTAAATCTAGAGAGTGCAGTTGTGTTCTCCACCTTTGACTCCTGGATAACTTTGCTGTAACATAAGATTCAGAGCCATATGAGCTTGACTTGAAAGTGCAGTACATAGTCAACTAATCTTTACCTTTGTCTCTAAATGGACAAATAGTACACAGAAGATAAGTTAAGGCCAATTTATGCCTCTCCGTTTTTTCTATTACGGACAGATAAGACCGCCCTATCCGTCGTGAAACGCCCTCTCCGAGTGCTTCGGACAGCTTTTCGTACACGTCTGATTTTTCTAACTATCCGTCTTCATGTTGGAGACCCGACGGACCGCTCTTGGCTGTGATTGGTCCGCGAACGACATCATTTCCGTATGACGTCATTTCCGTATTTCCGGACCTCAAACTTCCTGTTTACTTGTAGCAACAAACACAACTATGATTCTACGATTAATGTGACGTGTGTGTTAAGCCAGCGGAGTTGTCCGGCTGACGGTGGCTCGTTAGAGCACTGAGGGCATGTGTGCACGGTCACATACGGTTATAACGAGCTTTCAAAATGGCGCTAGCAGGCTAGGCTAGCTAGCGGGCTAGCAACCATGCTAACTGCGGTGGTAACAGTGCAAGAACCCGCCGTCACGACTTTAATTCCACTTCTATCATGACACTGTTTCTATAATACCGTCAGGTTAGAAGCAAACACTGGATAGTAGTAGTTAGTGTCGGGAGTCCCTGCTGACTGTGTGTGGAAGCTGGGGGGGAGCTAGCTCCGGGTAGCTTCTAGCTACATGTAGCCTCAAGCAGATTCAAGCTGTGGAATCAGCAACACAGTTCGGAAACAAGACCAGGGAACCGCTGCGCTAAGAAACGATTACATCAGTGTTGGGCAAGGCCCAGTGACCTGACTTAGAACAAAGAGTCGTAAAACCTTAGGCCAGGCTCGGGAAACCCCTTACATTAGAAATCCAGCATGGAGCGCTTATCTCCATGTGGCAGCAGATCACTTCCTGGGTCCTGTGAGGGTCCCCACTGTAAGCCCGCCCCTGGGGGCCAAATCCTGACAATTAAATTGGCCGGGGGCCACACTGACCCCTGACCCCTCCTCCCAGGGGGGAGTCACCTAGAACATGACTTAAATAAGCTGAGCTCACAGAAATCTTTCTCTCTTCACTCCGATGCTGATGTGACAACGGGACCCCCCCCCCCGGGGTCTCACCAGTTAACCCAGCAACTTAAGGAGGCAACTAACTTCTTTCTCTCTTTCCTCCGATGCTGACGTTCCCATCAGTCCCTTTCGGGTCTGTCCAGAGGTTCCAGCAACTTAAGGAGGGAACTACTTTTCTCTTAACTGCTCTTTTTCACTCCAGCACTGACGTTCCAGTTAGGCCTCCTCAGGTCTGACCAGAGGTTCCCGTTGCTTAAGGAGGCAATAAGATGTTTGTTTCAATTCATTTCATTCATTTATCTTAGTCGACGTTTTTATTTTGGAAAGGACCTTTCCTGTTTTAACTTGGAAAGATCAAACAGGAAATTGCTGGACGATCTCAAACTGTTTCATTTTCCCCACGGACTTTACTTTTGTTTTTCCAACAATCTACAAACGGCCTCAAACCAGCCGTCCCCTGCAGAAGCGCGACGTTCATCCCACTGAGGAGTAAGAGGCAATCCACTCCGTTCCTGTAGACCAGCACGTTCTCCGCTGTTACAGAAGAAAGGCGAAGTTTCATTCCGTCAAGACAGCAGGAATAATTCGCTTCCTTTTCCGGTCCAGCGGCCGAGCCAGGAGCTCCGCTCGTGAGAGAGACCACGTGATTCACTGGCCCCCGACACATTCGCGCCGAGTCGCAGGCACATCGCGAGGGTTGTACAGTAAGAGACTTATGTTGTCTGGGCATATGTTAGTTTTAATATGTAGCGTGTTGATTTAATACTTGAGTGTATTTTGTTGATGGAACCTCCGAGTTCCATTGTTTAAGACGGCCACTACTCCGAGCCGCTACTTCCGGTTTCCGGTTTGATCGCAATGTTTTGTGTTGCAGTAAATAAGGGCCGCGAGAAGCGCCTCCGCCCGCACTGTTAACGTCTGTGTGAGTCTGTAGTGATTTCACCGATCAGAACCTCGGCCCACAACGCTCGCTTGAGGGCTGAGGGGTGAATCACTGTTAACTCATCTCAGGCGTATTTTTAAGAGCTTCTTTGAACTCTCCTTACATGTCTTCTCTCTCTCTCTCTCTCTCCTTCTAAACCGACCTAAACACACTTCTGACCTGTATTTATAATACAGGTCATGTCACATAGTTAAATCTATGCTTAGAGAGGCTGAACACATCTGGAAACCATTCGGCCCCCAAAGCCAAGCAGAGATAAGAATTCTCTTTGTCTAAAATTTCCTTTGTGTAATTCATGTGACGACCACCAGTGTGCGCTCCGGCCACATGGTGTCATTAACATAGACTCCATCTTGAATAACGCAAGTTAACCCACCATTTTGAGTCTATTATTGCCACGCCTCCGCTCTCTCTCTCTCCTCCCATCCTGGCTCTAAATTCATAACGGCTCCGCCATCTTGTTTTGTAGTCAATCCGCCATTTTGAGAGTTTTTAGGCCTTGATTCCACGAATCATGATCGGCCTCCATCTTAGACGTGATGTCACTACGCGTCATCGCCACGCCCCCTTCTTTTTCTCTCTCTCTCGCACACACACATACACACACACACACACACACACACACACACTTTGATAGACACAGACAGATACACACACACAGAGACACATAGATGGACCAGAGGTTACATGCGTGTTCTAAATTGTGATAAGCTGCTGTTGTTATCTTTGAAATATGGGAGTTTGTTAAGATGATGAATCATTAAATAACACTAACTTTATTTCACACACACACACAGACACACACACAGAGAGACACTTTGACACAGACACACACACACATAGAGATAGACATGCATAGGTAGACCGCAGGTTGTCCATGTATTTTCTGAATTGTGATAAGTGCTGCTGTTGTGTTTACCTTTGAGATATTGGAGCTTGTTAAAATGATAAATCATTGAATAACATTATAACTTTATTTCCCCTTTTTAATAAATACTTTTGTAATTAAAGTATCTGTAGTCTGTGATTATTTGTGCATATGTATGTGATTGCAGCTGGATTATGATCGCCTGTGCTCGAACTTAGAAGCCTTCACTGTTTATTAAGTAATCGTTAATATTAAAATATTGACATTATTAATTTGACATTTATCATTATGAGACTGATAATTATAGCTTGACATCGTTGGTCCCTGGGAAACCAGGGTGGTGCCCCCCTTTCTCAATTATTAATATAGATAGTATTATTCTTAAATTGATAATTTTATTGTTTTGGACTAATTATTTTCATTATTCTTGGTTGATAACCTTATCATTGTTAATTGATAGCTTGTACTTTCTAATTGATAATTCCTATTTTCTCATTAGTGGTTTTATTGTTATTTGATTACTGATCATCTTCAATTAATAATTTAATTATTTTTGATAGATAATTTTTATTATTTTAATAATCATATTTCATGATTATTATTAATTAGCCAATGTCAAGTCTACTCCTATTGCACAACATCAGCATCTTGACACGCTGGGTGTCACTTTATTTAGTTCTGTTAGTTGCCATGGTTCAGTGTGTGGGAGGCAGGCTAACATGTAAACAGAGACACGTGGACTTCTTCTTCCCAAATGGGGTAGGCTTCTCTGAGCTCGTCTTCCGTTGCGCCACCTGTCGGTTTGGCGATCAATTTTTTGTGTCGCAGAAGTAAAAATCAAAAAGACTCTTTGCCCTCCGCTGAGACCTCTCCGAGAAACGGACACGTAGTAGTATATAAGAGCCTTTAGTCCCACAGGTTTATTTCACATTTTTCCATTTCACACCTCACATCATTTAGCTAATGGCTTCTATGGAAAGTAAATTGGTTTGATTTGATTTACATGAAGCATTGTTTAAACAGTAAAACATGGAGTTTACCAAATATGCAAAAGAATACAACCACAGCCCTGCTCCCATTTGTCCGTCTCATGAGCTTAATGGTTAGAAAACATCAGGACCAGAACGCAAGAACACACACAAGAGCTACTGACGACAAAGGTATGTGTCATATTGGATATTGCTGTATTATGCTTTTCTTAAATAATTATTATTTTAGTATTATAATTCGTTTTTTCCTTTTAAGTTCTCACTCCTCGCAGCCAGTGCTACCTGCAGCACTTTCACAATCAAAGACTGCAAAACCTCTTAAGGTAATTTAATTTGGAACAGGGGAAGTTTCTGATCAGAGACACAGAGCAATAAGTAAATATGCCGTGAATATGTTATGAATGATGCTAAATTTCACAGCCATATTTCTTTTAAATAAGTCACCTAAACATATTATTTTTCCTTCTCTTCAGACCAGTCATGTCAGTCAACTCCTCTGACTCCAATCAAAGATACGACTGCCTTACTGGCCCCTACCAGGTTGCCATCGTCATCTTCACCATCACCAAAATCCTCCTCATCCTCCCACTCTGCATCCTCGTCCTCTTTGTGGGCCACCAACGCTGGAGGCAGCGAGGTCCTGGTGCAACATTGAGCCACTTTGATATCTTAACCTACCACCTGGTCGCTATCGAGGTATTAAATGTCATACTGGCCATTCTTAACTCTTGGATCACTTACGATAATTCGCCATCATCCTGGATTGCCTTAAAAATTGCTTTTTCTGTTTCTTTCCCTGGACAATTGTTTTACCAATGTTTGACCAGCATCGATCGCTACCTGGCTGTCGTCCATCCCATCATCTACCTGCGCCTGCGAAATCGAAATACAGTTAAAATCATTTACATCAGCAGTGGGTTTGCTTGGCTGCTGTGTGCTGCAGTGTTTGTTGTATTTTATGAGTGTGCGCTTGTATTAATCACCATCCCATTGTTCAGCGTCTCTGTCCTCTCCTTGATAGTCGTCTCTTTCTGCAGCCTCTCTGTTCTCCATGCTCTAAAACATCCGGGGCCGGGGGAGGGGAGCGGGGCTAACCAATTCAAGCAGAGGGCCTTCAACACCACCATGGCCATACTGGCAGTGCTCTTATTGTGGTTTGTGGGGATTCTGGTTGGCTATGCACTGGCCTTTTCTGAAGCAGTGGTCGACAAGTGTTTACCATCATCAATTGGTTTCTTCTTCTCCCTCCCGAGTAGTCTGGTGATTCCTCTGCTGTTCCTACACAGAGTGAGAAAACTACCATGTTGTCTGTACAACTCTGAGTAGAGAGAGAATATTTGTAGGCCAGCCAGGAAGTTAGCATCACCATGGAGCCCTCTACAAAAAGCCAATGGGACTCTTCCACTGGGTTTTGGATTATTGCAGAAAATGAAGTCAATGAAAAGAAAATCTTTACGGCACGATAGATGAGAAAAGATAAGATTTGGAGGAAGAGAACCATATGTACATAAATTGCTATTGTGGCAGCTTAACGCTTCCGAAAGAAACTTCTGATATTAACCTTAAAGATTTTCTATTTAGTGCTTTCTCACTCTCTTGTTCTCTGATGTTGTTGATACAGTGATTCTGAACATAGAGTAAGAAATGCAGACTATAAGGGACATTTATATTCTTGATGCAAGGAAGTCTGTGTGGTGTTTAGGGCTCGCAGGTGGTTTCTAGGGATGTAGCTTGTATATTTTTTATTTCATGTGTAAATGTATCATATTCTGTAATTAAATCAGTTGTCATGGTGATTTTGTCTACTGTTACTTTGAAAGAGGCAGAAATTAATATGTCCCATGTTGTGTCCATACTCACTGAGAAACAGTTTCCCACAGTTTCTTCTTTTCCCACAGGTGAAGCTAACAGCTGACAAGCAAGACTCCTTATTTAAAAATGGCGTCTGTGTAGTTAAGTTAAATGACTGAGTGGAAATCAGCTACAAAACCCAACCTACACTTCAGTTTTAACACAATACACACTGGTAATAACTTCGGCTAGTAGCTTTAGCTAGTTAGCTCAGGTTAACTTACTACGGCTAAGTGTAAGCATCTCGGATGTATTTCCGGTTTTCATGTATTCCTTCCTTCTTAATTAGTCCCGCCCCCTCGCGCACCTGTCAGCTCGGAATACTCTCCTCTGATTGGCTAACGACAGATTGACACTTGGTTTGACCAGTAAACGGACGATGAGAGATTCAAGGACAACTCAGAACAGCGGACATCTCAGTACCTTGCCAAACAACATATTTGAAGCTCTACCTTAATTTTAAAATGTATATATGAAAAAAAAACATTTTCTAAAGTATAACAATATTTTATTGATTTGGTATATTGTTTTAATCTTGTGTCCCCTTGTTAATTATATTTTCAGTTTTTTATGTAATATATAATATAATCTTATATTGTTTCTTTTCTTTCATCTGTAAAAATGTCAATTTCTGTATTTAAATTTGTTTTAAAGTTGTTTATAATTTTTTTGCTTTTTAAATGTTACCTTATGTTTTGCTTTCTTATCTTCTGAAGCACCTTTTCCTGAAGTTTATTCAACTTTTTATGTGTTTGATAAGTTTGGTTTTGATGAGTTATTGGATGATATCAAAATGGACTGTGACTTTTCATGATTGACAGCTGAGACTGACTCCTGATTGGTTGAAAACATGCATCCGAATGACGTCATGAGCACAAGATGGCAGCGAATGCATAACAGTTATTTTAGCTTTGTTTCTGGAGAGAAGAAGGAAGTGGAGACGTGTCGTCTAAGAACGTAAATCTGTCATGTTGGTTGTGCTTCATTAAATAACAATGAAACAAGAAGCAGAAGGTGTTTGAATTCTTTTAATTTTTCTAGGTTACATTTAACGACTTTAAGTCAAATTTGAAGTTTGCCAACTATAAAAATACTTAATTTAGTAACATGCAAATGAATTAAGTTTTTGTCAACTCTGTTGAAATAGTTCTTAACTTTAATTTGAACAAACTTCATTTAAAGCCAGGGAAGACCCACACAGAGACGTGGAGAACATGCAAACACCACACAAGAAGACTGGTGAACTTGGAATCAGTTCATGAACGTTCTTACAGTGAACACAATGCTAACCACTATACCACCGTGGCTCTCTCTAACTATAAAAGGGGCGTCCTCAGGGATGTTTTTAAATCTAGAGGATAAAGTTGTGTTCTCTACCTTTGACTCCTGGATAACTTTGCTGTAACATAAGATTCAGAGCCATATGAGCTTGATTTGAAAGTGCAGTACATAGTCAACTAAGCTTTTACCTTTGTCTCTAAATGGAAAAATATTACACAGTAGATAAGTAAGTACCACAGGTTTATTTCACATGGTTCCATGTCACACCTCACATGATTTAGCTAATGTCTTCTATGGAAAGTAAATTTGTTTGATTCGATTTACATGAAGCACTGTTTAAACAGTAAAATATGGAGTTTACCCAACATGCAAAAGAATACAACCACAGCCCTGCTCCCATTTGTCCGTCTCATGAGCTTAATGGTTAGAAAACATCAGGACCAGAACGCAAGAACACACACAAGAGCTACTGACGACAAAGGTATGTGTCATATTGGTTATTACTGTATTATGCTTTTCTTTCTAAAAACCTCTTAAGGTATTTTAATTTGGAACAGTGGAAGTTTCTCAGATCAGAGACACAGAGCAATAAGTAAATATGCTGTGAATATGTTGTGAATGATGCTGAATTTCACGGCCGTAAACTCAAGTATATGTAAAAATATCTTTCCAATATTTCAGAGACAGGTTCTTTCAAATAAATTAACGGAACATGTTATTTATCTTCCTCACCAGACGAGTCATGTCAGTCAACTCCTCCGACTGCCTTACCGGCCCCTTCCAGGTTGCCACCGTCATCTTCACCATCACCAAAATCCTCCTCATCCTCCCACTCTGCATCCTCGTCCTCTTTGTGGGCCACCAACGCTGGAGGCAGCGATGTCCTGGTGCAACATTGAGCCACTTTGATATCTTAACCTACCACCTGGTCGCTATCGAGGTATTAAATGTCACAATGGCAATTCTCAACTCTTGGATCACTTACGCTTATCTTCCACCAGTGTGGATTGCATTTAAAATAGCTTTTTCTGTTACTTTCCCTGGACAATTGTTTTACCAATGTTTGACCAGCATCGATCGCTACCTGGCTGTCGTCCATCCCATCATCTACATGCGCCTGCGAAATCAAAATGCAGTTAAAATCATTTACATCAGCAGTGGGTTTGCTTGGCTGCTGTGCGCTGCAGTGTTTGTTGTAAGTTTTGAGTGTTCAGAGGAATTAATCGACATCCTAGTGTTCAGCCTCTCAGTCCTCTCCTTGACAGTCGTCTCTTTCTGCAGCCTCTCTGTTCTCCATGCTCTAAAACATCCAGGGCCGGGGGAGGGAGGTGGAGCTAACCAATTCAAGCAGAGGGCCTTCAACACCACCATGGCCATACTGGCAGTGCTCTTATTGTGGTTTGTGGGGATTCTGGTTGGCGTTGCAATGGGCCTTTCTGAAGCAGTGGTCGACAAGTGTTTACCAGTGTCAATTGGTTTCTTCTTCTCCCTCCCAGGTAGTCTGGTGGTTCCCCTGCTGTTCCTACACAGAGTGAGAAAACTACCGTGTTGTCTGTACAACTCTGAGTAGAGAGAGAATATTTGTAGGCCAGCCAGGAAGTTAGCATCACCATGGAGCCCTCTACAAAAAGCCAATGGGACTCTTCCACTGAGTTTTGGATTATTGCAGAAAATAAAGTCAGTGAAAACAAAATCTTTATGGCATGATAGATAAGAAGAGATCAGATTTGGAGGAAGAGAACCATATGTACATAAATTACTATTGTGGCAGCTTAACGCTTCCGAAAGAAACTTCTGATATTAACCTTAAAGATTTTCTATTTAGTGCTTTCTCACTCTCTCTTTCTCTGATGTTGTTGATACAGTGATTCTGTACATAGAGTAAGAAATGTTGAATATTAGGGAACTAAATATTATTGATGCAACGAAGTCTGTGTGGTGTCCATAGTCACTGAGAAACAGTTTCCCACAGTTTCTTCTGGTCCCCACAGGTGAAGCTAACAGCTGACAAGCAAGACTCCATATTAAAAAATGGCGTCTGTGTTGTTCAGTTAAATGACTGAGTGAAAATCAGCTACAAAACCCAACCTACACTTCAGATTTTACACAATACACACTGGTAATACCTTCGGCTGGTAGCTTTAGCTAATTAGCTCAGGTTAACTTACTGAACCTACAGCTAAGTGTTAGCATCTCGGGTGTATTTCTGGTTTTCCTTCCTTCTAATTGAGTTCCGCCCCCTGTTAGCTTGGAATACTCTTCTCTGATTGGTGAACGACAGATTGACACTTGGTTTGACCAGTAAACGGAGGAGGAGAGATTCAAGGACAACTCAGAACAGTTAACATGTCAGCACCTTCCCAAACATAGTATTTCGCCATATTAATGGAGAACATCTTAAAAAACAGCTCTTCCTTATATATTAAAATGTTTATATGAAAAAAACTAATTTTCTAAAGTATAACAATATTTTATTGATTTGGTATATGGTTTTAATCTTGTGTCCCTGTGTTAATTATATTTTCTGTTTTTTATTTAATATTTAACCTTATCTTGTTTCTTTTCTCTCATCTGTAACATTATTCATTTCTGTATTTAAGTTTAAGATGTTTATTATTTTTTGCTTTTTAACCCCTTATTGCCTGAATTAATTTCCAATTATATAAAAAAAAATGTATTTGTGTTTTTGTCTGTCATAGAGATGCTAAATTAAGTGGAGATTGTTCATTTCAATATAGCATATACAATAGATATAAATTTAGGTATGAGGCAAATAAGCGACATTAGGCATAAGGTCGCTAACACATTTTCCAGTCTCTGGTATGTAGATTATTATATTGATGCTGCTTTTGCTTGAAATTGAATAACAACATGTTTCTGTACAATCATTGCTGTTCCATCATATAACCCTAACCCTCGCTTCCCGTAGAACGTTGATGTGTCCATTTAGTTCTGCTGACAATAAAGGGCAGAAATTGCATTTAAATCCTAGCATTATATTTGTATTCTGTTTTGCACATAATTCAATGTTGCACACTTACTTTGCACAAACAGTTGTACATAGTCTGTATATCTGCAAAGTTATATTTATTTTGGTTTGATAAGGACAATGCACAGCTCCTTAGCAGTACCAGAGTAAGCTATAATCCAATTTTCATCTGTAGTCCCTCGGTATTATACATTATTATTATATATATTCGATGAACAAAACATCAGATTTGCAATCATATAGGGATACTTATACTTATATTCTTCAAAAAATGTGAAGTATATGCACAGGAATTCGATTTTATACGATATTTCACCTAAAAAAAAAAAGTATATTTTTAGCCCCAAGTGCCTGATGTAGCAAATTCGCTACAAACCTGAATCTGCTAATAACATCATCAATTTTCATCACATGAAGTCTATTTCAATATATATTACCATAACAAGCAACCAATGAGCTGGTATGTATTTTTTATTTTAGCACAACTTAGTCAAATTTGCTCAAATCCCCACCTGTAGCAGGCTAAATCTACACAGTCTCCGGAGCTGCACTTCCGGTTTCCTCCACCGGATGTATTATCCACTCCGACCACTAGAGAGCGGCAGAGTGCTTCCAATACCTTCCTAGCTATGTGTAGTATCTGCACCATCAGGCATTAGTGGGATGCAATCATCACCTCGGCGGCACTCAGACCAGAAGGGGTTTGAGGCGAATTTGCGACATACGTCCTTAAGGGGTTTGTTGCCTTTAGTTTCACATTCTTATCTTCTGAAGCACCTTTTCCAGAAGTTTATTCAAGTGTTCATGTGTTTGATAAGTTTGGTTTGAATGAGTTATTTGATGATATTAAAATGGACTGTGACTTTTCTTCATTGACAGCTGAGACTGACTCCTGATTGGTGGAGAACATGCATCTGAATGACGTCATGACCACAAGATGGCAGCGAACGCACCAGAGTTATTTTAGCTTTGTTTCTGGAGAGAAGAAGGAAGTGGAGACGTGTCGTCTAAGAACATAACTCTGTCATGTTGGTTGTGCTTCATTAAATAAAAACAAGGAAACAAGAAAGAGAAGCTGTTTGAATTCTTTTATTTTTTTAAGTTAACATTTACCGACTTTGAGTCAAATTTGAAGTTTGCCAACTACAAAAATACTTAATTTAGTAACATGCAAATGAATTAAGTTTTTGTCAACTCTGTTGAATACTTCTTAACTTTAATTTGAACAAACTTAATTTAAAGCCAGAGAAAACCCACACAGAGACTTGAATATGCAAACACCACACAAGAAGACTGGTGAACTGGGAATCAGTTCATTAACGTTCTTACAGCGAACACAATGCTGACCACTATACCACCGTGCCTCCTTTTAATCATACTAGGCGCGTCCTCAGGGATGTTTCTAAATCTAGAGGATGCAGTTTTCTTCTCTACCTTTGACTCCTGGATAACTTTGCTGTAACATAAGATTCAGAGCCATATGAGCTTGATTTGAAAGTGTAGTACATAGTCAACTAAGTCTGACCTTTGTTTTTAAATGAACAAATAGTACAGATTAGATAAGTTAGTACCACAGGTTTATTTCACATGGTTCCATTTCACATCTCACATGATTTTGCTAATGTCTTCTATGGAAAGTAAATTGGTTTGGTTTGATTTACATGAAGCATTGTTTAAACAGCAAAATATGGAGTTTACCCAACATGCAAAAGAATACAACCACAGCCCTGCTTCCATTTGTCCGTCTCATGAGCTTAATGGTTAGAAAACATCAGGACCAGAACGCAAGAACACACACAAGAGCTACTGACAGCAAAGGTATGTGTCATATTGGATATTACTGAATTCTGCCTTTCTTGAATAATTATATTTTAGTACTGTAATTCTTTTTTTCCTTTTTTAGTTTTCAGTCTTTGCAGGCAGTGCTACCTGCAGCAATTTCACAATAAAAGACTACAAAACCTCTTAAGGGCTTTAATGTGGAACAGGGGAAGTTTCACATCAGAGACACAGAGCAATAAGTCAATATGCCGTGAATATGTCGTAAACGATGCTCAATTTCACCACCATATTTCTTTTAAATAAGTCCCCAGAACATATTTTTTTTCTTCCTCTTCAGACCAGTCATGTCAGTCAACGCCTCTGACTCCATTCAAAGTTCCAGCTGCTTTACCAGCCCTGTCCAGGTTGCCACTGTCATCTTCACCATCACCAAAATCCTCCTCATCCTCCCACTCTGCATCCTCGTCCTCTTTGTGGGCCACCAACGCTGGCGCCAGCTACGTCCTGGCGCAACATTGAGCCACTTTGATATCCTAACCTACCACCTGGTCGCTATCGAGATATTAAAGGTTATAGTGGCCATTCTCAACTGTTGGATCACTTATGCTGATCTTCCATCAGTGATGATTGCCTTTAAAATTACTTTTTCTGTTACTTTCCCTGGACAATTGTTTTACCAATGTTTGACCAGCATCGATCGCTACCTGGCTGTCGTCCATCCCATCATCTACCTGCGCCTGCGAAATCGAAATATAGTTAAAATCATTTACATCAGCAGTGGGTTTGCTTTGCTGCTGTGCGTTGCAGTGTTTTTGGTATTTAAATTGTATGAGTCTTTATTATCCCACATCCCATCGTTCAGCCTCTTAGTCCTCTCCTTGATAGTCGTCTCTTTCTGCAGCCTCTCTGTTCTCCATGCTCTAAAACGTCCAGGGCCAGGGGAGGGGGGCGGGGCTAACCAATTCAAGCAGAGGGCCTTTTACACCTCCATGGCCATACTGGCGGTGCTCTTATTGTGGTTTGTGGGGATTCTGGTTGGCTTTGCAGTGGGCCTTTCTAATGCGCCGGGAGACCACTGTTTACCAGTGACAATTGGTTTCTTCTTCTCCCTCCCGGGTAGTCTGGTGGTTCCCCTGCTGTTCCTACACAGAGTGAGAAAACTACCGTGTTGTCTGTACAACCCTGAGTAGAGAGAGAATATTTGGAGTCCAGCCAGGAAGTTAGCATCACCATGGATCACTCTACAAAAAGCCAATGGGACTCTTCCACTGTGTTTTCGATTATTGCAGAAAATAAAGTCAGTGAAAAGCAAATCGTTACGGCACGATAGATAAGAAAAGATCAGATTTGGAGGAAGGGAACCATATGTACATAAATTACATTTGTGGCAGCTTAACGCTTCCGAAAGAAACTTCTGATATTAACCTTAAAGATTTTCTATTTAGTTCTTTCTCACTCTTTCTTTCTCTGATGTTGTTCTTATAGTGATTCTGTACATGAAGTAAGAAATGCTGAATATTAGGGACATTAATATTATTGATGCAAGGAAGTCTCTGTGGTGTTCAGGGCTCTCAGGTTGTTTCTAGGGATGTAGTTTGTATACTTATTATTTCAAGTGTAAATGTATCATATTCTGTAATGAAATCAGTTGTCATGGTGATATTGTTAAAAAGACTTTCTACTGTTACTTTGAAAGAGTCAGAAATGAATATGTCCCATGTTGTGTCCATACTCACTGAGAAAATTTTCCCACAGTTTCTTCTAGTCCCCACAGGTGAAGCTAACAGCTGACAAGCAAGACTCCATATTAAAAAATGGTGTCTGTGTTGTTCAGTTAAATGACTGAGTGGAAATCAGCTACAAAACCTAACCTACACTTCAGTTTTAACACAATACACACTGGTAATAACTTCGGCTAGTAGCTTTAGCTAATTAGCTCAGGTTAACTTACTGAACCTACAGCTAAGTGTTAGCATCTTGGGTGTAATTCCGGTTTTCCTTCCTTCTTAATTAGTCCCGACCCCTTGCACACCTATTAGCTTGGAATACTCTTCTCTGATTGGCGAACAACAGATTGACACTTGGTTTGACCAGTAAACGGAGGAGAGATTCAAGGACAACTCAAAACAGCGGACATCTCACTACCTTCCCAAACAAAGTATTTCTCCATATTAATGCAGAACATCTTAAAAAACAGCTCTATGTTATATATTAAAATGTATATATGAAATCAGCACTTTTTCAAAAGTATAACAACATTTTATTGATTTGGTAGATGATTTTAATCCTGTGTCCTTGCGTTTATCATCTATGCTTTTTTTGGGGTATTTTTTTATCTTATCTTGTTGTTTCTTTTCTTTCATCTGTAAAACAATTTATGTCTGTGTTTGAGTTAAAGTTGTTTATTATTTTTTGCTTTTAACTGTTACCTTCAGCTTTACATTCTTATCTTCTGAAGCATCTTTTCCTGAAGTGTATTCTAGTGTTCATGTTTCTGATAAGTTTGGTTTTGATGACTTTTTTGATGATATAAAGATGGACTGTGACTTTTCATGATTGACAGCTCAGACTCTGTCATGTTGCTTGTGCTTCATTAAATAAAAACGATTAAACAAGAAAGAGAAGCTGTTTGAATTCTTTTATTTTTTTAAGTTTAAATTTGCAGAAACATTTCCTGGTTGGACCGACTTTAAGTCAAATTTGAAGTTTGCCAACTTCAAAAATACTTAATTTAGTAACATGCACATCAATACAGTTTTTGTCAACTGTGATGAAATAGTTTGTAACTTTAATTTGAACAAACTTCATTTAAAGCAGAGAAAACCCACCAAGAGACATGGAGAACATGCAAACACCACACAAGAAGACTGGTGAACTGGGAATCAGTTTATGAACGTTCTTACAGTGAACACAATGCTAACCACTATACCACCGTGCCTCTCTCTAACTATATTAGGCAAGTCCTCGCAGATGTTTCTAAATCTAGAGGATGCAGTTGTGTTCTCTACCTTTGACTCCTGGTTAACTTTGCTGTAACATAAGATTCAGAGCCATATGAGCTTGATTTGAAAGTGCAGTACACAGTCAACTAAGTTTTACCTTTGTCTCTAAATGGAAAAATATTACACAGTAGATAAGTTAGTACCACAGGTTTATTTCACATTGTTCCATGTCACACCTCACATGATTTAGCTAATGTCTTCTATGGAAAGTAAATTGGTTTGATTTGATTAACATGAAGCATTGTTTAAACAGTAAAATATGAAGTTTACCCAACATGCAAAAGAATGCAACCACAGCCCTGCTCCCATTTGTCCGTCTCATGAGCTTAAGGGTTAGAAAACATCAGGACCAGAACGCAAGAACACACACAAGAGCTACTGACAGCAAAGGTATGTGTCATATTGGTTATTAGTGTATTATGCTTTTCTTAAATAATTATTATTTTAGTATTATAATTCGTTTTTTCCTTTTAATTTTTCACTCGTCACAGCCAGTGCTACCTGCAGCACTTCATAATAAAAGACTGCAAAACCTCTTAAGGCATTTAATGTGGAACAGGGTTAGTTTCTGATCAGAGACACAGAGCAATAAGTAAATATGCTGTGAATATGTTGTTAACAGGGTTGCAAAGGGGCGGAAACTTTCCATGGGAAGTTAAGCTCTGGAATTTTGGAAATTTTGAAAAAAAAAAAAAAACTATGCAAATTAAATGCTGAGCAATAAAAACATCATTCAAAACTCTATTTTAAAGATGTATGGAATGCAGCACACGCTGCACGTTGAGCTTCAACCCTCCACTGTGCATTCTTCCATCACATGCACAGATAACTCCCAGCATCCTTCACTCTACAGCAGGGCTATTGAGGCCTGCTGTAGAGTGCAGGACTAGTCAGGTAAGTTTCGATGATATTACTTGGGAAAATATGTTAGCATGCTGATTGAGGATTGTTCATCTGTTCATCTAGCCTATTTCCATTCATTTATCCATCAATTATAAAACATTTTTACAGACGATTCCAATTGTTTGGCTAACTAATATCCTGGCATTGCATTAGCGTTTTTTTACAAACTTTTTTCTCATCTTATTCTACAGAACAATTCCACGTGCACTATCTCGTGATGAGACATTTAACCCCATCCAATGTAGAAGGAAGGCTGTGTACATTTGCAAATACTGAGCAAAGACCTATGTTAAGAATGACACAACGACGCGTATAGTCAAGTGCCCAAAGTTTCCTCAGGGCTCAAATCAGCCTATGACAAAACAAAATGTTTATATTTATGTCTGTATATGACAAGGTATATATAGTTAGTATAAATTACACACAACATTTCCAGTTTATTCCCGTTAATTCCAGTATATTCCCGTTAATTCCCATGGAAAGTTTCCAACTTTGAAAATTCCCGGAATTTTGCAACCCTATTCTCAGCTGTCAATCATGAAAAGTCACTGTCCATTTTGATATCATCAAATAACTCATCGAAACCAAACTTATCAAACACATGAAAACTTGAATAAACTTCAGGACAATGTGCTTCAGAAGATTAGATAGCAAAACTGAAGGTGACAGGTAAAGAGCAAAAAAATAATAAACAATTTGAAAGTTAAATAAAGAAATAAAAATGTTTACAGATGAAAGAAAATAAACAAGATGACATTATATTATATATTACATAAAAAACAGAAAATATAATTAACAATGGGACACAAGATTAAAACCATATACCAAATCAATAAAATATTGTTATACTTTAGAAAATGTGTTTTTTTCATATATACATTTTAAAAATAAGGTGGAGCTTCAAATACAATGTTTGGGAAGGTGCTGAGATGTCCGCTGTTCTGAGTTGTCCTTGAATCTCTCATCCTCCGTTTACTGGTCAAACCAAGTGTCAATCTGTCGCTGCCAAATCAGAGAAGAGTATTCAGAGCTAACAGGTAAGCAAGGGGGCGGGACTAATTGAGAAGGAAGGAAAACATGAAAACCGGAAATAGACCCGAGATGCTAACACTTAGCCGTAGGTTCAGTAAGTTAACCTGATCTAAAGAGCTAAAGCTACTAGCCGAAGTTATTACCAGTGTGTATTGTGTTAAAACTGAAGTGTAGGTTGGGTTTTGTAGCTGATTTCCACTCGTCATTTAACTTAACTACATAGACGCCATTTTTAAATATGGAGTCTTGCTTGTCAGCTGTTAGCTTCACCTGTGGGAACTAGAGGAAACTGTGGGAAACTGTTTCTCAGTGACTATGGACACAACATGGGACATATTCATTTCTGACTCTTTCAAAGTAACAGTAGAAAGTCTTTTTAACAATATCACCATGACAACTGATTTCATTACAGAATATGATACATTTACACTTGAAATAATAAGTATACAAACTACTAGGGATGAGCGAGTACAGCATTATCTGTATCTGTTAACCATATGAATTATCTGTATCCGTATCCGTACTTGGAGTGGGCGGTGCCTAACCCGGAAGTGGGCTGGATTTAACCCGGAAGTAGGCCGGGTTGTCTTGAAACGGGCGGGGCTTTAACCAGTATGTTATTTTAAGCATGCAATTGATATGGGTTGATCAGAAATTGTTATATTTATTGCTGATTAGAAAACTATTACAGGACAGCATCAGCATTGAGATTCAGATCAATGATTTTGATCACAATAGCAAACGAACTATTTACAGAACAAGTTCTGCAACAATGAATACAACACATGCTGTTGCAATTATGAAGTGAAATGTAATAACAAGTGTTTTCATACTCAACATAACTTTCTTTTTTAACTTTGACATTTTTTTATGATTTTTTTATTTTAATTTTTTTTAAATGTATTTCCACACCAGGTGTGTGTGTGTGAGTGTGTGTGTGTGTGTCTGTGTGTGTGTGTGTGTGTGAGTGTGTGTGTGAGTGTGTGTATGAGTGAGTAAGAGAGAGACAGAGAGAGAGAGGGGGGCGGGGAGACTGTGTTCTACGGACAAGATTGACAGGAGACGCGGGTCTCTCCTGCTTCGGATGAGGATTATTAAAACAAACACGGTATAATCACATTCATGTGAACAAGAGCGATGCAGCGGAAAAAAAAAAAAAATCTCCGACAGGCAGAGACGCAACGCGAGTCGCTTTCTACCAGCACCACGTCCGAACGAACCCACGTTTAACAGAACTCTACTGGTTAATAAGTAAGTACAAACTGAAATAAAAACAAACTTCAAGGTGAAGAAACCCTAAACGTTAACGGACAAGACCCGCGAACCTGAGTGACTGAGAGCTGTTCTGTGATGGAGTGAGCAGAGCGATGTGTGAAGGGAGGGAGCGCTGTGACGCTGTGTGAGGATTTTCATTCAGTCTGAGCACAGATATTGACTCGTATTACTCGTATAATACTCGTGCTCTGCAAAAGTACTTTATCCTTACCGGATACTCGTTTCAGCCGAGTATCCGGCTCATCTCTACAAACTACATCCCTAGATACAACCTGAGAGCCCTGAACACCACAGAGACTTCCTTGCATCAATAATATTAATATCACTAATATTCAACATTTCTTACTTCATGTACAGAATCACTGTTTCAACAACAACAACAACAGAGAAAGAGAAAGTGAGAAAGCATTAAATACAAAATCTTTAAGGTTAATATCAGAAGTTTCTTTCAGACGCGTTAAGATGCCACAATAGTATTTTATGTACATATGGTTCGCTTCATCCAAATCTTATCTTTTCTTATCTATCGTGCCGTAAAGATTTGCTTTTCACTGACTTTATTTTATGCAATTATCCAAAACACAGTGGAAGAGTCCCATTGGCTTTTTGTAGAGGTCTCCATGGTGATGCTAACTTCCTGGCTGGCCTACAAATATTCTCTCTCTACTCAGAGTTGTACAGACAACATGGTAGTTTTCTCTCTCTGTGTAGGAACAGCAGGGGAATCACCAGACTACCCGGGAGGGAGAAGAAGAGACCAATTGTCACTGGTAAGCAGTGGTCTCCCGGCGCTTTAGAAAGGCCCACTGCAAAGCCAACCAGAATCCCCACAAACCACAATAAAAGCACCGCCAGTATGGCCATGGTGGTGTAAAAGGCCCTCTGCTTGAATTGGTTAGCCCCGCCCCCCTCCCCTGGCTCTGGACGTTTTAGAGCATGGAGAACAGAGAGGCTGCAGAAAGAGACGACTATCAAGGACAGGACTAAGAGGCTGAACACTGGAATGTTGATTAATTCGTCTGCACACTCAAAAACTACAACAAACACTGCAGCGCACAGCAGCAAAGCAAACCCACTGCTGATGTAAATGATTTTAACTGCATTCCGATTTCGCAGACGTAGGTAGATGATGGGATGGACGACAGCCAGGTAGCGATCGATGCTGGTCAAACATTGGTAAAACAATTGTCCAGGGAAAGAAACAGAAACAGTAATATTTAAGGCAATCCTCACTGATGGAAGATTAACGTAAGTGATCCAAGGGTCGATAATGGCCCCTATGACATTTAATACCTCGATAGCGACCAGGTGGTAGGTTAAAATATCAAAGTGGCTCAATGTTGCGCCAGGACCTCGCTGCCGCCAGCGTTGGTGGCCCACAAAGAGGACGAGGATGCAGAGTGGGAGGATGAGGAGGATTTTGGTGATGGCGAAGATGACGGTGGCGACCTGGTAGGGGCTGGTAAGGCAGTCGTATCTTTGATTGAAGTGAGAGGAGTTGACTGACATGACTCGTCTGAAGAGGAAGAAAAATAATATGTTCTGTTGATTTATTTGAAAGAACCTGTCTCTGAAATATGGGAGAGATATTTTTACATATACTTGAGTTTACGGCTGTGAAATTCAGCATCATTCACAACATACTCACAGCATATTTACTTATTGCTCTGTGTCTCTGATCAGAAACTAACCCTGTTCCACATTAAAAGCCCTTTAGAGGTTTTTGCAGTATTTTATTGTGAAAGTGCCTCAGGTAGCACTTGCTGCACCAAGTGAAAACTTAAAAATGTGTACCGGCAAAAACGAATTATAATACTAAAATAATAATTATTTAAGAAAAGCATAATCCATTAATATTCAATATGACACATACCTTTGTCGTCAGTAGCTCTTGTGTGTGTTCTCGCGTTCTGGTCCTGATGTTTTCTAACCATTAAGCTCATGAGACGGACAAATGGGAGCAGGGCTGTGGTTGTATTCTTTTGCATGTTGGGTAAACTCCATGTTTTGCTGTTTAAACAGTGCTTCATGTAAATCAAACCAAACAAATTTTCTTTCCATAGAAGACATTAGCTAAATGATGTGAGGTGTGACATGGAACAATGTGAAATAAACCTGTGATACTAACTTATCTACTGTGTAATATTTGTCCATTTAGAGACAAAGGTAAAGCTTAGTTGACTGTGTACTGCACTTTCAAATCAAGCACATATGGCTCTGAATCTTATGTTACAGCAAAGTTATCCAGGAGTAGGGTTGCAAAATTCCGGGAATATTCAAAGTTGGAAACTTTCCATTGGTTTTAACGGGAATTACTGGGAAAATACGGGAATTAACGGGAATAAACTGGAAACTTTGGGCACTTGACTATATGCTTCTGCATCGTTGTGTCATTCTTAACATATGTCTTTGCACAGTATTTGCAAATGTACACAGCCTTTCCTTCTACATTGGATGGGTTGAAATGTCTCCACACATGAGATAGTGCACGTGGCATTGTTCTGTAGAATAAGATGAGAAAAAAGTTTGTAAAAAAACGCTAATGCAATGCCAGAGATATAAATAGTTAGCCAACAATTGGAATCGTCTGTAAACATATTTTACAATTGATGGATAAATGAATGGAAATAGGCTAGATGAACAGAAGAACAATCCTCAATCAGCATGCTAACATATTTTCCCCAGTAATATCATCGAAACTTACCTGACCTAGTCCTGCACACTACAGCAGGCCTCAATAGTGCTGTAGTGTGCAGGATGCTGGGAATTATCTGTGCATGTGATGGAAGAATGCACAGAGGAGGGTTGAAATTCAACGTGCAGTGTGTGCTGCATTCAATCCATCTTTAAAATAGAGTTTTGAATGATTTTTTGAATTTGCGTATTTTTTTTTTTCAAAATTTCCTGAGCTTAACTTCCCATGGAAAGTTTCCGGAAAGTTTCCCGAAATTTACCGGAAACTTTCCGCCCATTTGCAACCCTAGCTGAGAAAGACTCCTGACTGGTGGAGAACATGCATCTGAATGACGTCATGAGCACAAGATGGCAGCGAACGCATCAGAGTTATTTTAGCTTTGTTTCTGGAGAGAGGAAGGAAGTGGGTTAGGGTTAGGGTCCGTGTCGCGGAGAGGGACGCACGGATACTAGGGAGTCTTTTTGATTTTTGCTTCTCCGACGACCGTCCGTCTGAAAACAATTCACCGCCAAACAGTAGGTGGCGCAACGGAAGACAAGCTTGGAGAAGCCTACCTCACTTCAGAAGAAGTCCACGCTGTTTATTTACTCACTGCCCACTTTCCTCACACACATCGAGGCTACGATGGCAACTTAATAAAATAAACTGACACCCAGCAGGTCAAAATGCTGATGTAATCGTTTCTTAGTGCAGCGGTTCCCTGGTCTTGTTTCCGAACTGTGTTGCTAATCCCACAGCTTGAAGCTGCTTGAAGCTACACGGAGCTAGCTAGCTTCCCCCCCAGCTTCCACACACAGTCAGCAGGGACTCTCGACACTAACTACTACCCAGTGTTATTGTAGAAATTGTACACGGTATTGTAGAAAAAGTGTCATGATAGAAGTGGAATTAAAGTCGTGACAGCGGGTTTTTGCACTGTTACCACCGCAGTTAGCATGGTGGCTAGCCTGCTAGCGACGTTATGAAAGCTCGTTATAACCGTATGTGACCGTGCACACATGCCGTCAGTGCTCTCACCAGCCACCGTCAGCCGGACAACTCCGCTGGCTTAACACACACGTCACATTAATCGTAGAATCATAGTTGTGTTTGGGTTTGTTGTGACACAGGGAAACAAGCAGGAAGCTTGAGGCCCGGAAATTACGTTGTACGGAAATGACGTCGTACGGAAATTATGTCCTTAGCGGACCAATCACAGCCAGGGGCTGTCTGTAGGCTATCCGAAATAAACACGGACAGTTAGAAAAGCTCTCCGAGGTGCTCGGAGAGGGGGTTCCACGGCGGATAGGGCGGTCCTATCTGTCCGTATCCGAAAAAACAGAGTAGCATGAAAGAGCCTTAAGAACGTAACTCTGTCATGTAACTTGTGCTTCATTAAATTAAAACAATGAAACAAGAAAGAGAAGCTGTTTGAATTATTTTATTTTATTAAGCTTACATTTGCAGAAACATTTCATGGTTGGACAGACTTTGGGTACATTTTTCAAATTAAAGTGGTCAACTGTGTTAATAAAGCTCGTAACTTTTATTTGAACAAACTTCATTTAAAGCCAGAGAAAACCCACACAGAGACGTGAATATGCAAACACCACACAAGAAGACTGGTGAACTGGGAATCAGTTCATGAACGTTTTTACAGTGAACACAATGCTAACCACTATACCACCGTGCCTCCTTTTAACTATAATAGGCAAGTCCTCAAGGATGTTTCTAAATCTAGAGGGTGCAGTTGTGTTCTCTACCTTTGACTCCTGGATAACTTTGCTGTAACATAAGATTCAGAGCCATATGTGCTTGATTTGAAAGTGCGGTACACAGTCAACTAAGCTTTACCTTTGTCTCTAAATGGACAAATATTACACAGTAGATAAGTAAGTACCACAGGTTTATTTCACATTGTTCGTTGTCACACCTCACATGATTTAGCTAATGTATTCTATGGAAAGTAAATTGGTTTGATTTGATTTACATGAAGCATTGTTTAAACAGTAAAAGATGAAGTTTACCCAACATGCAAAAGAATACAACCACAGCCCTGCTCCCATTTGTCCGTCTCATGAGCTTAATGGTTAGAAAACATCAGGACCAGAACGCAAGAACACACACAAGAGCTACTGACAGCAAAGGTATGTGTCATATTAAATATTTCTGAATTCTGCCTTTCTTGAACAATTATAATTTAGTATTATAATTTATTTTTTTCTGTTACACCCTTTTAAGTATTCACTCGTTGCAGCCAGTGCTACCGGCAGAACTTTCACAATAAAAAACTGCAAAACCTCTTAAGGTAATTTAATGTGGAACAGTGGAAGTTTCTCATCAGAGACACAGAGCAATAAGTAAATATGCTGTGAATATGTTGTGACTGATGCTAAATTTCACAGCCGTATTTCTTTTAAATGAATTAACAAAACATATTATTTTTCTTCCTCTTCAGACGAGTCATGTCAGTCAACTCCTCTGACTCCATTCAAAGTTCCAGCTGCTTTACCGGCTCCTTACAGGTTTCCACCGTCATCTTCACCATCACCAAAATCCTCCTCATCCTCCCACTCTGCATCCTCGTCCTCTTTGTGGGCCACCAACGCTGGAGGCAGCGAGGTCCTGGTGCAACTTTGAGCCACTTTGATATCTTAACCTACCACCTGGTCGCTATCGAGGTATTAAATGTCATAGGGGCCATTCTCAACTCTTGGATCACTTACGTTGATCTTCCATCAGTGGGGATTGCCTTAGAAATTACTGTTTCTGTTTCTTTCCCTGGACAATTGTTTTACCAATGTTTGACCAGCATCGATCGCTACCTGGCTGTCGTCCATCCCATCATCTACCTGCGCCTGCGAAATCGGAATGCAGTTAAAATCATTTACATCAGCAGTGGGTTTGCTTTGCTGCTGTGCGCTGCAGTGTTTGTTGTAAGTTTTGAGTGTGCAGAGGAATTATTTATAATCCCAGTGTTCAGCCTCTTAGTCCTCTCCTTGATAGTCGTCTCTTTCTGCAGCCTCTCTGTTCTCCATGCTCTAAAACGTCAAGGGCCGGGCGACGGGGGAGGGGCTAACCAATTCAAGCAGAGGGCCTTTTACACCACCATGGCCATACTGGCGGTGCTCTTATTGTGGTTTGTGGGGATTCTGGTTGGCTTTGCAGTGGGCCTTTCTAAAGCGCCGGGAGACCACTGTTTACCAGTGACAATTGGTTTCTTCTTCTCCCTCCCGGGTAGTCTGGTGGTTCCCCTGCTGTTCCTACACAGAGTGAGAAAACTACCGTGTTGTCTGTACAACTCTGAGTAGAGAGAGAATATTTGTAGGCCAGCCAGGAAGTTAGCATCACCATGGAGCCCTCTACAAAAAGCCAATGGGACTCTTCCACTGTGATGTGGATTATTGCAGAAAATAAAGTCAGTGAAAAGAAAATCTTTACCGCACGATAGGAAAAAAAAAGAGATAAGATTTGGAGGAAGAGAACCATATGTACATTAATTACTATTGTGGCAGCTTAAAGCTTCCGAAAGAAACTTCTGATATTAACCTTAAAGATTTTCTATTTAGTGCTTTCTCACTCTCTCTTTCTCTGATGTTGTTGATACAGTGATTCTGTACATAGAGTAAGAAATGCAGAATATTAGGGACATTAATATTATTGATACAAGGAAGTCTGTGTGGTGTTCAGGGCTCTCAGGTTGTTTCTAGGGATGTAGTTTGTATATTTTTTATTTCAAGTGTAAATGTGTCATATCCTGTAATTAAATCAGTTGTCATGGTGATATTGTTAAACAGACTTTCTACTGTTACTTTGAAAGAGTCAGAAATGAATATGTCCCATGTTGTGTCCATACTCACTGAGAAACAGTTTCCCACAGTTTCTACTAGTCCCCACAGGTGAAGCTAACAGCTAACAAGCAAGACTCCATATTTAAAAATGGCATCTGTGTAGTTCAGTTAAATGACTGAGTGGAAATCAGCTACAAAACCCAACCTACACTTCAGTTTTAACACAATACACATTGGTAATAACTTCGGCTACTAGCCTTAGCTGTTTAGCTCAGGTTAACTTACTGAACCTACGGCTAAGTGTTAGCATCTCGGGTGTATTTCCGGTTTTCATGTTTTTCTTCCTTCTTAATTAGTCCCGCCCCCTCGCGCATCTATCAGTTCGGAATACTCTCCTCTGATTGGCGAACGACAGATTGACACTTGGTTTGACCAGTAAACGGAGGAGGAGAGATTCAAGGACAACTCAGAACAGCGGACATCTCAGCACCTTCCCAAACAAAGTATTTCTCCATATTAATGCAGAACATCTTAAAAAACAGCTCTTCCTTATATATTAAAATGTATATATGAAAAAAACACATTTTCTAAAGTATAACAATATTTTATTGATTTGGTATATGGTTTTAATCTTGTGTCCCTGTGTAAATTATATTTTCTGTTTTTTATGTAATATTTAATCTTATCTTATTTCTTTTCTCACATCTGTAACAATTTTTATTTCCGTATTTAAATTTCAAGTTGTTTATTATTTTTTTGCTTTTTAACTGTTTCCTTCAGTTTTACATTTTTATCTTCTGAAGCACCTTTTCCGGAAGTTTATTCAATTTTTCATGTGTTTGATAAGTTTGATTTCAATGAGTAATTTGATTATATAAAAATGGACTGTGACTTTTCATGATTGACAGCTGAGAATGACTCATGATTGGTTGAGAACAAGCATCCGAATGACATCATGAGCACAAGATGGCAGCGAACGCATCAGAGTTATTTTAGCTTTGTTTCCAGAGAGAGGAAAGAAGTGGAGACGTGTCGTCTAAGAACGTAACTCTGTCATGTTGCTTGTGCTTCATTAAATAAAAACAAGGAAACAAGAAAGAGAATCTGTTTGAATTCTTTTCATTTTAAGTTTACTTTTGCAGAAACATTTCATGGTTGGACAGACTTTGGTTAAAATTTTTCAAATTAAAGTGGTCAACTGTGTTAATAAAGCTCGTAACTTTAATCTGAACAAACTTCATTTAAAGCCAGAGAAAACCCACACAGAGACGTGGAGAACATGCAAACACCACACATGAAGACTGGTGAACTGGGAATCAGTTCATGAACGTTCTTACAGTGAACACAATGCTGACCACTATACCACCGTGCCTCCTTTTAACTATAATAGGCAAGTCCTCATGGATGTTTCTAAATCTAGAGGATGCAGTTTTCTTCTCTACCTTTGACTCCTGGATAACTTTGCTGTAACACAAGATTCAGAGCCATATGAGCTTGATTTGAATGTGCGGTACACAGTCAACTAAGCTTTACCTTTGTCTCTAAATGGAAAAATATTACACAGTAGATAAGTTAGTCCCACAGGTTTATTTCACATTGTTCCATGTCACACCTCACATGATTTAGCTAATGTCTTCTATGGAAAGTAAATTGGTTTGATTTGATTTACATGAAGCATTGTTTAAACAGTATATGGAGTTTACCCAACATGCAAAAGAATACAACCACAGCCCTGCTCCCATTTGTCCGTCTCATGAGCTTAATGGTTAGAAAACATCAGGACCAGAACGCAAGAGCACACACAAGAGCTACTGACGACAAAGGTATGTGTCATATTAAATATTTCTGAATTTTGCCTTTCTTGAACAATTATATTTTAGTATTATAATTTGTTTTTTCCGTTACACCCTTTTAAGTTTTCACTCGTTGCAGCCAGTGCTACCGGCAGAACTTTCACAATAAAAGACTACAAAACCTCTTAAGGTATTTTAATTTGGAACAGGGGAAGTTTCTGATCAGAGACACAGAGCAATAAGTAAATATGCTGTGAGTATGTTGTGACTGATGCTAAATTTCACAGCCATATTTCTTTTAAATTAAAAACTCTTTTAAGACTGGCCTAAAAACCTTTTTATTCAAGAAGGCGTTTTTACTTTGAGTTGAGTTTTTTTTAGGACTTTGTTTTTAACTATGTACTTGTGGCACTCTGAGATCCTCGGATGAAGAGTGCCTTACAAATAAAATGAATTATTATTATTATTTTTATTAAATAAGTCACCAGAATATATATATTTTTTTCTTCCACTTCAGACGAGTCATGTCAGTCAACTCCTCAGACTCATATCAAGGCTACAAATGCTTTACCAGCCCCGTCCAGGTTGCCATCGTCATCTTCACCATCACCAAAATCCTCCTCATCCTCCCACTCTGCATCCTCGTCCTCTTTGTGGGCCACCAACGCTGGAGGCAGCGATGTCCTGGCGCAACATTGAGCCACTTTGATATCTTAACCTACCACCTGGTCGCTTTCGAGATATTAAATGTCATAGCGGCAATTCTCAACTTTTGGATCACTTACAATAATTTGCCATCAGTGATGATTGCCTTAAAATTTACTCTTTCTGTTTCTTTCTCTGGACAATTGTTTTACCAATGTTTGACCAGCATCGATCGCTACCTGGCTGTCGTCCATCCCATCATCTACCTGCGCCTGCGAAATCGAAATGCAGTTAAAATCATTTACATCATCAGTGGGTTTGCTTGGCTGCTGTGCGCTGCAGTGTTTGTTGTAGTTTTTGAGTGTTCAGAGGAATTAATCAACATCCCAGTGGTCAGCCTCTTAGTCCTCTCCTTGATAGTCGTTTCTTTCTGCAGCCTCTCTGTTCTCCATGCTCTAAAACATCCAGGGCCGGGGGAGGGGGGCGGGGCTAACCAATTCAAGCAGAGGGCCTTTAACACCACAATGGCCATACTGGCGGTGCTCTTATTGTGGTTTTTGGGTTTTCTGGTTGGCTTTGCAATGGGCCTTTCTGAAGCAGTGGTCGACAAGTGTTTACCAGTGTCAATTGGTTTCTTCTTCTCCCTCCCGAGTAGTCTGGTGGTTCCCCTGCTGTTCCTACACAGAGAGAGAAAACTACCATGTTGTCTGTACAACTCTGAGTAGAGAGAGAATATTTGTAGGCCAGCCAGGAATTTAGCATCACCATGGAGACCTCTACAAAAAGTCAATGGGACTCTTCCACTGTGTTTTGGATTTTTGCAGAAAATAAAGTCAGTGAAAACAAAATCTTTACGGCACGATAGATAAGAAAAGATACGATTTTGAGGAAGGGAACCATATGTACATAAATTACTATTGTGGCAGCTTAACGCTTCCGAAAGAAACTTCTGATATTAACCTTAAAGATTTTCTATTTAGTGCTTTCTCACTCTCTCTTTCTCTGATGTTGTTGATACAGTGATTCTGTACATAGAGTAAGAAATGTTGAATATTAGGGAACTAAATATTATTGATGCAACGAAGTCTGTGTGGTGTCCATAGTCACTGAGAAACAGTTTCCCACAGTTTCTTCTGGTCCCCACAGGTGAAGCTAACAGCTGACAAGCAAGACTCCATATTAAAAAATGGCGTCTGTGTTGTTCAGTTAAATGACTGAGTGGAAATCAGCTACAAAACCCAACCTACACTTCAGTTTTAACACAATACACACTGGTAATACCTTCGGCTAGTAGCTTTAGCTAATTAGCTCAGGTTAATTTACTGAACCTACATGCTAAGTGTTAGCATCTTGGGTGTAATTCCGGTACCATGTTTTCCTTCCTTCTTAATTAGTCCCGCCCCCTTGCACACCTATTAGCTTGGAATACTCTTCTCTGATTGGCGAACAACAGATTGACACTTAGTTTGACCAGTAAACGGAGGAGGAGAGATTCAAGGACAACTCAAAAAAGCGGACATCTCACCACCTTCCCAAACAACGTATTTCTCCATATTAATGCAGAACATCTTAAAAAACAGCTCTATGTTATATATTAAAATGTATATATGAAGTCAGCACTTTTTCAAAAGTATAACAACATTTTATTGATTTGGTAGATGATTTTAATCCTGTGTCCTTGTGTTTATCATCTTTTCTTTTTTGGGGGTATTTTTGTATCTTATCTTGTTTCTTTTCTTTCATCTGTAAAACAATTTATGTCTGTGTTTGAGTTAAAGTTGTTTATTATTTTTTGCTTTTAACTGTTACCTTCAGCTTTACATTCTTATCTTCTGAAGCATCTTTTCCTGAAGTGTATTCTAATGTTCATGTTTCTGATAAGTTGGGTTTTGATGACTTTTTTGATGATATAAAGATGGACTGCGACTTTTCATGATTGACAGCTCAGACTGACTCCTGATTGGTGGAGAACATGCATCTGAATGACGTCATGAGCACAAAATGGTAGCGAACGCACCAGAGTTTTTTTAGCTTTGTTTCCAGAGAGAGGAAGGAAGTGGAGACATGTCGTCTAAGAACGTAACTCTGTCATGTTGCTTGTGCTTCATTAAATAAAAACAAGGAAACAAGAAAGAGAATCTGTTTGAATTCTTTTCATTTTAAATTTACATTTGCAGAAACATTTCATGGTTGGACAGACTTTGGGTAAAATTTTTCAAATTAAAGTGGTCAACTGTGTAAATAATGCTCATAACTTTAATTTGAACAAACTTCATCTAAAGCCAGAGAAAACCCACACAGAGACGTGGAGAACATGCAAACACCACACATGAAGACTGGTGAACTGGGAATCAGTTCATGAACGTTCTTACAGTGAACACAATGCTAACCACTATACCACCGTGCCTCTCTCTAACTATAATAGGCAAGTCCTGAGGTATGTTTCTAAATCTAGAGGATGCAGTTGTGTTCTCTACCTTTGACTCCTGGATAACTTTGCTGTAACATAAGATTCAGAGCCATATGAGCTTGATTTGAAAGTGCATTACACAGTCAACTAAGCTTTACCTTTGTATCTAAATGGACAAATAGTACAGAGTAGATAAGTTAGTACCACAGGTTTATTTCACTTTGATCCATTTCACACCTCACATGATTTAGCTAATGTCTTCTATGGAAAGTAAATTGGTTTGATTTGATTAACATGAAGCATTGTTTAAACAGTAAAATATGGAGTTTACCAAACATGCAAAAGAATACAACCACAGCCCTGCTCCCATTTGTCCGTCTCATGAGCTTAATGGTTAGAAAACATCAGGACCAGAACGCAAGAGCACACACAAGAGCTACTGACGACAAAGGTATGTGTCATATTAAATATTTCTGAATTTTGCCTTTCTTGAACAATTATATTTTAGTATTATAATTTGTTTTTTCCGTTACACCCTTTTAAGTTTTCACTCGTTGCAGCCAGTGCTACCGGCAGAACTTTCACAATAAAAGACTACAAAACCTCTTAAGGTATTTTAATTTGGAACAGGGGAAGTTTCTAAACAGAGACACAGAGAAATAAGTAAATATGCCGTGAATATGTAGTAAATGATGCTAAATTTCACAGCCATATTTCTTTTAAATTAGTCACCAGAATATATTTTTTTTCTTCCTCTTCAGACCAGTCATGTCAGTCAACTCCTCTGACTCCATTCAAAGATACAACTGCCTTACCGGCCCCTACCAGGTTGCCATCATCATCTTCACCATCACCAAAATCCTCCTCATCCTCCCACTCTGCATCCTCGTCCTCTTTGTGGGCCACCAACGCTGGAGGCAGCGAAGTCCTGGCGCAACATTGAGCCACTTTCATATCTTAACCTACCACCTGGTCGCTATCGAGGTATTAAATGTCATAACAGCCATTCTTAACTCTTGGCTCACTTACGATAATTCGCCATCATCCTGGATTGCCTTAAAAATTGCTTTTTCTGTTGCTTTCCCTGGACAATTGTTTTACCAATGTTTGACCAGCATCGATCGCTACCTGGCTGTCGTCCATCCCATCATCTACCTTCGCCTGCGAAATCGAAATGCAGTTAAAATCATTTACATCAGCAGTGGGTTTGCTTTGCTGCTGTGCGCTGCAGTGTTTGGTTTAGTTTTTAAGTGTGCAGAGGAATTAATCACCATCCCAGTGTTCAGCCTCTTAGTCCTCTCCTTGATAGTCGTCTCTTTCTGCAGCCTCTCTGTTCTCCATGCTCTAAAACGTCCAGGGCCGGGCGACGGGGGAGGGGCTAACCAATTCAAGCAGAGGGCCTTCAACACCACCATGGCCATACTGGCGGTGCTCTTATTGTGGTTTGTGGGGATTCTGGTTGGCCTTGCACTGACCTTTTCTAAAGCAGTGGTCGACCAGTGTTTACCATCATCAATTGGTTTCTTCTTCTCCCTCCCGAGTAGTCTGGTGGTTCCCCTGCTGTTCCTACACAGAGTGAGAAAACTACCGTGTTGTCTGTACAACTCTGAGTAGAGAGAGAATATTTGTAGGCCAGCCAGGAAGTTAGCATCACCGTGGAGCCCTCTACAAAAAGCCAACGGGTCTCTTCCAATGTGTTTTGGATTATTGCAGAAAATAAAATCAGTGAAAAGCAAATCTTTTCGGCACGATAGATACGAAAAGATAAGATTTGGAGGGAGGGATCCATATGTACAGCCGTGGCCAAAAGTTTTGAGAATGACACAAATATACATTTTCACAAAGTCTGCTGCCTCAGATTTTATAATGGCAATTTGCATATACTCAAGAATGTTATGAAGAGTGATCAGATGAATTGCCATTAATTGCAAAGTCCCTCTTTGCCACGAAAATGAACTTTATCCCCAAAAAAACATTTACACTGCATTTCAGCCCTGCCCCAGAAGGACCAGCTGACATCATGTCAGTGATTCTCTTGTTAACACAGGGGAGAGTGTTGATGGGAGATCACTCTGTCATGCTGTTTTAGACAGAATACCTGACTGGAAGCTTTAAAAGGAGGGTGGTGCTTGAAGTCATTGTTCTTCCTCTGTTAACCATGGTTAACTGCAAGGAAACACGTACAGTCATCATTGCTTTGCACAAAAAGGATTTCAGAGGCCAGGATATTGCTCCCAGTAAGATTGCTGGCTGATTTTACCATTTATCGGATCATCAAGAACTTCAAGGAGAGAGGTTCAATTATTGTTAAAAAGGCTTCAGGGCGCCCAAGGAAGTCCAGCAAGCGCCAGGACCGTCTCCTAAAGTTGATTCAACTGCAGGAATGGGGCACCACTAGTGCAGAGGTTGGTCAGGAATGGCAGCAGTCAGGTGCGAGTGCATCTGCACGCACAGTGAGGCGAAGACGTTTGGAGGATGTCCTGGTGTCAAGAAGAGCAGCAAAGAATCCATTTATCTCCAGGAAAAACATCAGGGACAGACTTATATTCTGTCAAAGGTACAGGGATTGGACTGCTGAGGACTGGGGTAAAGTCATTTTTTCTGATGAATCCCCTTACCGATTGTTTAGGGCATCTGGAAAAAAGCTTGTCTGGAGAAGAAAAGGTGAGCGCTACCATCAGTTCTGTGCCGTGCCAACAGTAAAGCAACCTGAGAACATTCATGTGTGGGGTTGCTTCTCAGCCAAGGGAGTGGGCTCACTAACAATTTTGCCAAAGAACACAGCCATGAATAAAGAATGGTACCAAAACATCCTCCGAGAGCCACTTCTCCCAACCATCCAAGAACAGTTTGGTGAGGAACAATGCCTTTTCCAGCATGAAGGAGCACCTTGCAATAAGGCGAAAGTGATAACTAAGTGGCTTGGGGGATAAAACCTCAAAATTTTGGGTCCATGGCTAGGATACTCCCCAGACCTTAATCCCATTGAGAATTTGTGATCAATCTTCAAGAGGCGGGTGGACAAACAAAAACCCACAAAATCTGACAAAGTCCAAGCATTAATTATGCAAAAATGAGCTACCATCAGTCAGGATGTGACCCAGAAGTTAATTGACAGCATGCCAGGGTGAATTGCAGAGGTCTTGAAAAAGAATGGTCAACACTGCAAATATTGACTCTTTGCATGAACTTAATGTAATTGTCAATAAAATCCTTTGACACTTGTAATTATACTTCAGTATACCATAGTAACATCTGATAAAAAGATCTGAAAACACTGAAGCAACACACTTTGTGAAAACCAATACTTGTGTCATTCTCAAAACTTCTGGCCACGGCTGTACATAAATTACAATTGTGGCATCTTAACGGATCTGAAAGAAACTTCTGATATTAACCTTAAAGATTTTCTATTTAGTGCTTTCTCACTCTCTCTTTCTCTGATGTTGTTGATACAGTGATTCTGTGCATAGAGTAAGAAATGCTGAATAGTAGGGACATTAATATTATTGATGCAAGGAAGTCTGTGTGGTGTTCAGGGCTCTCAGGTTGTGTCTAGGGATGTAGTTTTATTTATTTTTTATTTCTTGTGTAAACGTATCATATTCTCTAATTAATTCAGTTGTCATGGTGATATTGTTAAACAGACTTTCTACTGTTACTTTGAAAGAGTCAGAAATGAATATGTCCCATGTTGTGTCCATACTCACTGAGAAACAGTTTCCCACTGTTTCTACTAGTCCCCACAGGTGAAGCTAACAGCTGACAAGCAAGACTCCACATTTAAAAATGGCGTCTGTGTAGTTCAGTTAAATGACTCAGTGGAAATCAGCTACAAAACCCAACCTACACTTCAGATTTTACACAATACACACTGGTAATAAGTTCGGCTAGTAGCTTTAGCTCATTAGCTCAGGTTAACTTACTGAACCTACAGCTAAGTGTTAGCATCTCTGGTGTATTTCCGGTTTTCCTTCCTTCTAATTGAGTTCCGCCCCCTTGCACACCTGTTAGCTTGGAATACTCTTCTCTGATTGGTGAACGACTGATTGACACTTGGTTTGACCAGTAAACGGAGGAGAGATTCAAGGACAACTCAGAACAGTTAACATCTCAGCACCTTCCCAAACATAATTTCGCCATATTAATGGAGAACATCTTAAAAAACAGCTCTTCCTTATATATTAAAATGTTTATATGAAAAAAACAAATTTTCTAAAGTATAACAATATTTTATTGATTTGGTATACAGTTTTAATCTTGTGTCCCTGTGTTAATTATATTTTCTGTTTTTTCTGTAATATTTAATCTTATCTTGTTTCTTTTCTCTCATCTGTAACATTTTTAATTTCTGTATTTAAGTTTAAGATGTTTATTATTTTTTGCTTTATAACTGTTACTTTTAGTTTTACATTCCTATCTTCTGAAGCACCTTTTCGTGAAGTATATTCTAGTGTTCATGTGTTTGATAAGTTTGGTTTTAATGAGTTATCTGATGATATAAAAATGGACTGTGACTTTTCTTCATTGACAGCTGAGACTGACTCCTGATTGGTGGAGAACATGCATTTGAATGACATCATGAGCACAAGATGGCAGCGAACGCACCAGAGTTTTTTTAGCTTTGTTTCTGGAGAGAGGATTGAAGTGGAGACATGTCGTCTAAGAACGTAACTCTGTCATGTTGCTTGTGCTTCATTAAATAAAAACAAGGAAACAAGAAAGAGAAGCTGTTTGAATTTTTTTAATTTTAGGTTGACATTTGCAGAAACATTTCATGGTTGGACAGACTTTGGGTAAATTTTTTCAAATTAAAGTGGTCAACCGTGTTAATAAAGATCGTAAGTTTAATTTGAACAAACTTCATCTAAAGCCAGAGAAAACCCACACAGAGACTTGGAGAACATGCAAACACCACACATGAAGACTGGTGAACTGGGAATCAGTTCATGAACGTTCTTACAGTGAACACAATGCTAACCACTATACCACCGTGCCTCTCTCTAACTATAATAGGCAAGTCCTGAGGGATGTTTCTAAATCTAGAGGATGCAGTTGTGTTCTCTACCTTTGACTCCTGGATAACTTTGCTGTAACATAAGATTCAGAGACATCGAGCTTAATTTGAAAGTGCAGTACACAGTCAACTAAGCTTTACCTTTGTCTCTAAATGGACAAATAGTACAGAGTAGATAAGTTAGTAGCACAGGTTTATTTCACATTGTTCCATGTCACACCTCACATCATTAGGCTAATGTCTTCTATGGAAAATAAATTTGTTTGATTCGATTTACATGAAGCACTGTTTAAACAGTAAAACATGGAGTTTACCAAATATGCAAAAGAATACAACCACAGCCCTGCTCCCATTTGTCCGTCTCATGAGCTTAATGGTTAGAAAACATCAGGACCAGAACGCAAGAACACACACAAGAGCTACTGACGACAAAGGTATGTGTCATATTGGATATTGCTGTATTATGCTTTTCTTAAATAATTATTATTTTAGTATTATAATTCGTTTTTTCCTTTTAAGTTCTCACTCGTCGCAGCCAGTGCTACCTGAGGCACTTTCACAATAAAAGACTGCAAAACCTCTTAAGGTAATTTAATGTGGAACATGGGAAGTTTCTGATCAGAGACACAGAGCAATAAGTAAATATGCCGTGAATATGTTATGAATGATGCTAAATTTCACAGCCATATTTCTTTTAAATAAGTCACCTGAACATATTATTTTTCCTTCTCTTCAGACGAGTCATGGCAGTCAACTCCTCTCACTTCAATCAAAGATACGACTGCCTTACCGGCCCCTACCAGGTTGCCATCGTCATCTTCACCATCACCAAAATCCTCCTCATCCTCCCACTCTGCATCCTCGTCCTCTTTGTGGGCCACCAACGCTGGAGGCAGCGAGGTCCTGGTGCAACATTGAGCCACTTTGATATCTTAACCTACCACCTGGTCGCTATCGAGGTATTAAATGTCATACTGGCCATTCTTAACTCTTGGATCACTTACGATAATTCGCCATCATCCTGGATTGCCTTAAAAATTGCTTTTTCTGTTGCTTTCCCTGGACAATTGTTTTACCAATGTTTGACCAGCATCGATCGCTACCTGGCTGTCGTCCATCCCATCATCTACCTGCGCCTGCGAAATCGAAATGCAGTTAAAATCATTTACATCAGCAGTGGGTTTGCTTTGCTGCTGTGCACTGCAGTGTTTGTTGTATTTTATGAGTGTGCGCTTGTATTAATCACCATCCCATTGTTCAGCGTCTCTGTCCTCTCCTTGATAGTCGTCTCTTTCTGCAGCCTCTCTGTTCTCCATGCTCTAAAACATCCGGGGCCGGGGGAGGGGAGCGGGGCTAACCAATTCAAGCAGAGGGCCTTCAACACCACCATGGCCATACTGGCGGTGCTCTTATTGTGGTTTGTGGGGATTCTGGTTGGCTATGCACTGGCCTTTTCTGAAGCAGTGGTCGACAAGTGTTTACCATCATCAATTGGTTTCTTCTTCTCCCTCCCGAGTAGTCTGGTGATTCCTCTGCTGTTCCTACACAGAGTGAGAAAACTACCATGTTGTCTGTACAACTCTGAGTAGAGAGAGAATATTTGTAGGCCAGCCAGGAAGTAAGCATCACCGTGGAGCCCTCTACAAAAAGCCAATGGGACTCTTCCACTGGGTTTTGGATTATTGCAGAAAATGAAGTCAATGAAAAGAAAATCTTTACGGCACGATAGATAAGAAAAGATAAGATTTGGAGGAAGAGAACCATATGTACATAAATTGCTATTGTGGCAGCTTAACGCTTCCGAAAGAAACTTCTGATATTAACCTTAAAGATTTTCTATTTAGTGCTTTCTCACTCTCTTGTTCTCTGATGTTGTTGATACAGTGATTCTGAACATAGAGTAAGAAATGCAGACTATAAGGGACATTTATATTCTTGATGCAAGGAAGTCTGTGTGGTGTTCAGGGCTCGTAGGTGGTTTCTAGGGATGTAGCTTGTATATTTTTTATTTCATGTGTAAATGTATCATATTCTGTAATTAAATCAGTTGTCATGGTGATTTTGTCTACTGTTACTTTGAAAGAGGCAGAAATTAATATGTCCCATGTTGTGTCCATACTCACTGAGAAACAGTTTCCCACAGTTTCTTCTTTTCCCACAGGTGAAGCTAACAGCTGACAAGCAAGACTCCTTATTTAAAAATGGCGTCTGTGTAGTTAAGTTAAATGACTGAGTGGAAATCAGCTACAAAACCCAACCTACACTTCAGTTTTAACACAATACACACTGGTAATAACTTCGGCTAGTAGCTTTAGCTAGTTAGCTCAGGTTAACTTACTACGGCTAAGTGTAAGCATCTCGGATGTATTTCCGGTTTTCATGTTTTCCTTCCTTCTTAATTAGTCCCGCCCCCTCGCGCACCTGTCAGCTCGGAATACTCTCCTCTGATTGGCTAACGACAGATTGACACTTGGTTTGACCAGTAAACGGACGATGAGAGATTCAAGGACAACTCAGAACAGCGGACATCTCAGTACCTTGCCAAACAACATATTTGAAGCTCTACCTTAATTTTAAAATGTATATATGAAAAAAACACATTTTCTAAAGTATAACAATATTTTATTGATTTGGTATATTGTTTTAATCTTGTGTCCCCTTGTTAATTATATTTTCAGTTTTTTATGTAATATATAATATAATCTTATATTGTTTCTTTTCTTTCATCTGTAAAAATGTCAATTTCTGTATTTAAATTTCAAGTTGTTTATAATTTTTTTGCTTTTTAAATGTTACCTTATGTTTTGCTTTCTTATCTTCTGAAGCACCTTTTCCTGAAGTTTATTCAACTTTTTATGTGTTTGATAAGTTTGGTTTTGATGAGTTATTGGATGATATCAAAATGGACTGTGACTTTTCATGATTGACAGCTGAGACTGACTCCTGATTGGTTGAAAACATGCATTCGAATGACGTCATGAGCACAAGATGGCAGCGAATGCATCAGAGTTATTTTAGCTTTGTTTCTGGAGAGAAGAAGGAAGTGGAGACGTGTCGTCTAAGAACGTAACTCTGTCATGTTGGTTGTGCTTCATTAAATAACAATGAAACAAGAAGGAGAAGGTGTTTGAATTCTTTTAATTTTTCTAGGTTACATTTAACGACTTTAAGTCAAATTTGAAGTTTGCCAACTACAAAAATACTTAATTTAGTAACATGCAAATGAATTAAGTTTTTGTCAACTCTGTTGAAATAGTTCTTAACTTTAATTTGAACAAACTTCATTTAAAGCCAGAGAAAACCCACACAGAGACGTGGAGAACATGCAAACACCACACATGAAGACTGGTGAACTGGGAATCAGTTCATGAACGTTCTTACAGTGAACACAATGCTAACCACTATACCACCGTGGCTCTCTCTAACTATAAAAGGGGCGTCCTCAGGGATGTTTTTAAATCTAGAGGATAAAGTTGTGTTCTCTACCTTTGACTCCTGGATAACTTTGCTGTAACATAAGATTCAGAGCCATATGAGCTTGATTTGAAAGTGCAGTACATAGTCAACTAAGTTTTTACCTTTGTCTCTAAATGGAAAAATATTACACAGTAGATAAGTAAGTACCACAGGTTTATTTCACATGGTTCCATGTCACACCTCACATGATTTAGCTAATGTCTTCTATGGAAAGTAAATTTGTTTGATTCGATTTACATGAAGCACTGTTTAAACAGTAAAATATGGAGTTTACCCAACATGCAAAAGAATACAACCACAGCCCTGCTCCCATTTGTCCGTCTCATGAGCTTAATGGTTAGAAAACATCAGGACCAGAACGCAAGAACACACACAAGAGCTACTGACGACAAAGGTATGTGTCATATTGGTTATTACTGTATTATGCTTTTCTTTCTAAAAACCTCTTAAGGTATTTTAATTTGGAACAGTGGAAGTTTCTCAGATCAGAGACACAGAGCAATAAGTAAATATGCTGTGAATATGTTGTGAATGATGCTGAATTTCACGGCCGTAAACTCAAGTATATGTAAAAATATCTTTCCAATATTTCAGAGACAGGTTCTTTCAAATAAATTAACGGAACATGTTATTTATCCTCCTCACCAGACGAGTCATGTCAGTCAACTCCTCTGACTCCATTCAAAGTTCCAGCTGCCTTACCGGCCCCTTCCAGGTTGCCACCGTCATCTTCACCATCACCAAAATCCTCCTCATTCTCCCACTCTGCATCCTCGTCCTCTTTGTGGGCCACCAACACTGGAGGCAGCGATGTTCTGGTGCTACATTGAGCCACTTTGATATCTTAACCTACCACCTGGTCGCTATCGAGGTATTAAATGTCACAATGGCAATTCTCAACTCTTGGATCACTTACGCTTATCTTCCACCAGTGTGGATTGCATTTAAAATAGCTTTTTCTGCTACTTTCCCTGGACAATTGTTTTACCAATGTTTGACCAGCATTGATCGCTACCTGGCTGTCGTCCATCCCATCATCTACATGCGCCTGCAAAATCGAAATGCAGTTAAAATCACTTACATCAGCAGTGGGTTTGCTTGGCTGCTGTGCGCTGCAGTGTTTGTTGTAAGTTTTGAGTGTGCAGAGGAATTAATCGACATCCTAGTGTTCAGCCTCTTAGTCCTCTCCTTGATAGTCGTCTCTTTCTGCAGCCTCTCTGTTCTCCATGCTCTAAAACATCCAGGGCCGGGGGAGGGGGGAGGGGCTAACCAATTCAAGCAGAGGGCCTTCAACACCATCATGGCCATACTGGCAGTGCTCTTATTGTGGTTTGTGGCGATTCTGGTTTGCTTTGCAGTGAGTATTTCTGAAGCAGTGGTCGACCAGTGTTTACCAGTGTCAATTGGTGCCTTCTTCTCCCTCCCAGGTAGTCTGGTGGTTCCCCTGCTGTTCCTACACAGAGAGAGAAAACTACCATGTTGTCTGTACAACTCTGAGTAGAGAGAGAATATTTGTAGGCCAGCCAGGAAGTTAGCATCACCATGGAGCCCTCTACAAAAAGCCAATGGGACTCTTCCACTGAGTTTTGGATTATTGCAGAAAATAAAGTCAGTGAAAACAAAATCTTTATGGCATGATAGATAAGAAGAGATCAGATTTGGAGGAAGAGAACCATATGTACATAAATTACTATTGTGGCAGCTTAACGCTTCCGAAAGAAACTTCTGATATTAACCTTAAAGATTTTCTATTTAGTGCTTTCTCACTCTCTTTCTCTGATGTTGTTGATACAGTGATTCTGTACATAGAGTAAGAAATGCAGAATATTAGGGACATTAATATTATTGATGCAAGCAAGTTTGTGTGGTGTTCAGGGCTCTCAGGTTGTTTCTAGGGATGTAGTTTGTATATTTTTTATTTCAAGTGTAAATGTGTCATATCCTGTAATTAAATCAGTTGTCATGGTGATATTGTTAAACAGACTTTCTACTGTTACTTTGAACGAGGCAGAAATTAACATGTCCCATGTTGTGTCCATACTCACTTTGAAACAGTTTCCCACAGTTTCTTCTGGTCCCAACAGGTGAAGCTAACAGCTAACAAGCAAGACTCCATATTTAAAAATGGCATCTGTGTAGTTCAGTTAAATGACTGAGTGGAAATCAGCTACAAAACCCAACCTACACTTCAGATTTTACACAATACACACTGGTAATACCTTCGGCTAGTAGCTTTAGCTAATTAGCTCAGGTTAACTTACTGAACCTACATGCTATGTGTTAGCATCTTGGGTGTAATTCCGGTACCATGTTTTCCTTCCTTCTTAATAAGTCCCGCCCCCTTGCACACCTATTAGCTTGGAATACTCTTCTCTGATTGGCGAACGACAGATTGACACTTAGTTTGACCAGTAAAGGGAGGAGGAGAGATTCAAGGACAACTCAAAAAAGCAGACATCTCACCACCTTCCCAAACAACGTATTTCTCCATATTAATGCAGAACATCTTAAAAAACAGCTCTATGTTATATATTAAAATGTATATATGAAGTCAACACTTTTTCAAAAGTATAACAACATTTTATTGATTTGGTAGATGATTTTAATCCTGTGTCCTTGTGTTTATCATCTTTTCTTTTTTTGGGGTATTTTTGTATCTTATCTTGTTTCTTTTCTTTCATCTGTAAAACAATTTATGTCTGTGTTTGAGTTAAAGTTGTTTATTATTTTTTGCTTTTAACTGTTACCTTCAGCTTTACATTCTTATCTTCTGAAGCATCTTTTCCTAAAGTGTATTCTAATGTTCATGTTTCTGATAAGTTGGGTTTTGATGACTTTTTTGATGATATAAAGATGGACTGCGACTTTTCATGATTGACAGCTCAGACTGACTCCTGATTGGTGGAGAACATGCATCTGAATGACGTCATGAGCACAAAATGGTAGCGAACGCACCAGAGTTTTTTTGGCTTTGTTTCCAGAGAGAGGAAGGAAGTGGAGACGTGTCGTCTAAGAACGTAACTCTGTCATGTTGCTTGTGCTTCATTAAATAAAAACAAGGAAACAAGAAAGAGAATCTGTTTGAATTCTTTTCATTTTAAGTTTACATTTGCAGAAACATTTCATGGTTGGACAGACTTTGGGTAAAATTTTTCAAATTAAAGTGGTCAACTGTGTTAATAAAGCTCATAACTTTAATTTGAACAAACTTCATCTAAAGCCAGAGAAAACCCACACAGAGACGTGGAGAACATGCAAACACCACACATGAAGACTGGTGAACTGGGAATCAGTTCATGAACGTTCTTACAGTGAACACAATGCTAACCACTATACCACTGTGCCTCTCTCTAACTATAATAGGCAAGTCCTGAGGGATGTTTCTAAATCTAGAGGATGCAGTTGTGTTCTCTACCTTTGACTCCTGGATAACTTTGCTGTAACATAAGATTCAGAGCCATATGAGCTTGATTTGAAAGTGCAGTACACAGTCAACTAAGTTTTACCTTTGTCTCTAAATGGACAAATATTACACAGTAGATAAGTTAGTACCACAGGTTTATTTCACATTGTTCCATGTCACACCTCACATGATTTAGCTCATGTCTTCTATGGAAAGTAAATTGGTTTGATTCGATTTACATGAAGCACTGTTTAAACAGTAAAATATGGAGTTTACCCAACATGCAAAAGAATACAACCACAGCCCTGCTCCCATTTGTCCGTCCCATGAGCTTAATGGTTAGAAAACATCAGGACCAGAACGCAAGAACACACACAAGAGCTACTGACGACAAAGGTATGTGTCATATTGGTTATTACTGTATTATGCTTTTCTTAAATAATAATTATTTTAGTATTATAATTTGTTTTTTCCTTTTAAGTTCTCACTCGTCGCAGCCAGTGCTACCTGCACCACTTTCACATTAAAAGACTGCAAAACCTCTTAAGGGCTTTTAATGTGGAACAGGGGAAGTTTCTAATCAGAGACACAGAGCAATAAGTAAATATGCCGTGAATATGTTGTGATTGATGCTAAATTTCACAGCCATATTTCTTTTAAATAAGTCACCACAATATATATATATTTTTCTTCCACTTCAGACCAGTCATGTCAGTCAACTCCTCTGACTCCATTCAAAGTTCCAGCTGCCTTACCAGCCCCTACCAGGTTGCCACCGTCATCTTCACCATCACCAAAATCCTCCTCATCCTCCCACTCTGCATCCTCGTCCTCTTTGTGGGCCACCAACGCTGGCGGCAGCGAAGTCCTGGCGCAACATTGAGCCACTTTGATATCTTAACCTACCACCTGGTCGCTATCGAGATATTAAATGTCATAGCGGCAATTCTCAACTTTTGGATCACTTACAATAATTTGCCATCAGTGATGATTGCCTTAAAATTTACTCTTTCTGTTTCTTTCTCTGGACAATTGTGTTACCAATGTTTGACCAGCATCGATCGCTACCTGGCTGTCGTCCATCCCATCATCTACCTGCACCTGCGAAATCGAAATGCAGTTAAAATCATTTACATCAGCAGTGGGTTTGCTTTGCTGCTGTGCGCTGCAGTGTTTGTTGTAGTTTATGAGTGTTCAGAGGAATTAATCATCATCCCAGTGTTCAGCCTCTCAGTCCTCTCTTTGGTAGTCGTCTCTTTCTGCAGCCTCTCTGTTCTCCATGCTCTAAAACATCCAGGGCCGGGGGAGGGGGGCGGGGCTAACCAATTCAAGCAGAGGGCCTTTTTCACCACCATGGCCATACTGGCGGTGCTCTTATTGTGGTTTGTGGGGATTCTGGTTGGCTTTGCAGTGAGCCTTTCTGAAGCGGTAGTCGACAAGTGTTTATCAGTGACAATTGGTTTCTTCTTCTCCCTCCCGGGTAGTCTGGTGGTTCCCCTGCTGTTCCTACACAGAGTGAGAAAACTACCATGTTGTCTGTACAACTAGAGAGAGAATATTTGTAGGCCAGCCAGGAAGTTAGCATCACCATGGAGCCCTCTACAAAAAGCCAATGGGACTCTTCCACTGTGTTTTGGATTATTGCAGAAAATAAAGTCAGTGAAAACAAAATCTTTACGGCACGATAGATAAGAAAAGATAAGATTTGGAGGAAGGGAACCATATGTACATAAATTACTATTGTGGCATCTTAACGCTTCCGAAAGAAACTTCTGATATTAACCTTAAAGATTTTCTATTTAGTGCTTTCTCACTCTCTTTCTCTGATGTTGTTGATACAGTGATTCTGTACATAGAGTAAGAAATGCAGAATATTAGGGACATTAATATTATTGATGCAAGCAAGTTTGTGTGGTGTTCAGGGCTCTCAGGTTGTTTCTAGGGATGTAGTTTGTATATTTTTTATTTCAAGTGTAAATGTGTCATATCCTTTAATTAAATCAGTTGTCATGGTGATATTGTTAAACAGACTTTCTACTGTTACTTTGAACGAGGCAGAAATTAACATGTCCCATGTTGTGTCCATACTCACTTTGAAACAGTTTCCCACAGTTTCTTCTGGTCCCAACAGGTGAAGCTAACAGCTAACAAGCAAGACTCCATATTTAAAAATGGCATCTGTGTAGTTCAGTTAAATGACTGAGTGGAAATCAGCTACAAAACCCAACCTACACTTCAGATTTTACACAATACACACTGGTAATACCTTCGGCTAGTAGCTTTAGCTAATTAGCTCAGGTTAACATACTGAACCTACATGCTATGTGTTAGCATCTTGGGTGTAATTCCGGTACCATGTTTTCCTTCCTTCTTAATAAGTCCCGCCCCCTTGCACACCTATTAGCTTGGAATACTCTTCTCTGATTGGCGAACGACAGATTGACACTTAGTTTGACCAGTAAAGGGAGGAGGAGAGATTCAAGGACAACTCAAAAAAGCAGACATCTCACCACCTTCCCAAACAACGTATTTCTCCATATTAATGCAGAACATCTTAAAAAACAGCTCTATGTTATATATTAAAATGTATATATGAAGTCAACACTTTTTCAAAAGTATAACAACATTTTATTGACTTGGTATATGGTTTTAATCCTGTGTGCTTGTGTTTATCATCTTTTCTTTTTTTGGGGTATTTTTGTATCTTATCTTGTTTCTTTTCTTTCATCTGTAAAACAATTTATGTCTGTGTTTGAGTTAAAGTTGTTTATTATTTTTTGCTTTTAACTGTTACCTTCAGCTTTACATTCTTATCTTCTGAAGCATCTTTTCCTGAAGTGTATTCTAATGTTCATGTTTCTGATAAGTTGGGTTTTGATGACTTTTTTGATGATATAAGATGGACTGCGACTTTCAATGATTGACAGCTCAGACTGACTCCTGATTGGTGGAGAACATGCATCTGAATGACGTCAAGAGCACAAGATGGCAGCGAACGCACCAGTGTTTTTTTAGCTTTGTTTCCAGAGAGAGGAAGGAAGTGGAAACGTGTCGTCCAAGAACGTAACTCTGTCATGTTGCTTGTGCTTCATTAAATAAAAACAAGGAAACAAGAAAGAGAATCTGTTTGAATTCTTTTCATTTTAAGTTTACATTTGCAGAAACATTTCATGGTTGGACAGACATTGGGTAAAATTTTTCAAATTAAAGTGGTCAACTGTGTAAATAATGCTCATAACTTTAATTTGAACAAACTTCATCTCAAGCCAGAGAAAACCCACACAGAGACGTGGAGAACATGCAAACACCACACATGAAGACTGGTGAACTGGGAATGAGTTCATGAACGTTCTTACAGTGAACACAATGCTAACCACTATACCACTGTGCCTCTCTCTAACTATAATAGGCAAGTCCTGAGGGATGTTTCTAAATCTAGAGGATGCAATTGTGTTCTCGACCTTTGACTCCTGGATAACTTTGCTGTAACATAAGATTCAGAGCCATATGAGCTTGATTTGAAAGTGCAGTACACAGTCAACTAAGCTTTACCTTTGTATCTAAATGGACAAATAGTACAGAGTAGATAAGTTAGTACAACAGGTTTATTTCACATTGTTCCATGTCACACCTCACATCATTTAGCTCATGTCTTCTATGGAAAGTAAATGGGTTTGATTCGTTTTACATGAAGCATTGTTTAAACAGTAAAATATGGAGTTTACCAAATATGCAAAAGAATACAACCACAGCCCTGCTCCCATTTGTCCGTCTCATGAGCTTAATGGTTAGAAAACATCAGGACCAGAACGCAAGAACACACACAAGAGCTACTGACGACAAAGGTATGTGTCATATTGAATATTACTGGATTATGCTTCTCTTAAAAAATTATTATTTTAGTATTATAATTAGTTTTTTCCTTTTAAGTTCTCACTCGTCGCAGCCAGTGCTACCTGAGGCACTTTCACAATAAAAGACTGCAAAACCTCTTAAGGGCTTTTAATGTGGAACGGGGAAGTTTCTGATCAGAGACACAGAGCAATAAGTAAATATCCAGTGAATATGATGTGAATGATGCTAAATTTCACAGCCATAAACTCAAGTATAAATATCTTTCCCATATTTCAGAGACAGGTTCTGTCAAATAAATCAACAGAACATATTATTTTTCTTCCTCTTCAGACGAGTCATGTCAGTCAACTCCTCTGACTCCATTCAAAGTTCCAGCTGCTTTACCGGTTCCTTACAGGTTTCCACCGTCATCTTCACCATCACCAAAATCCTCCTCATCCTCCCACTCTGCATCCTCGTCCTCTTTGTGGGCCACCAACGCTGGAGGCAGCGAGGTCCTGGTGCAACATTGAGCCACTTTGATATCTTAACCTACCACCTGGTCGCTATCGAGGTATTAAATGTCATACTGGCCATTCTCAACTCTTGGATCACTTACGTTTATCTTCCATCAGTGAGGATTGCCTCGGTAATTGTTTTTTCTGTAACTTTACCTGGACAATTGTTTTACCAATGTTTGACCAGCATCGATCGCTACCTGGCTGTCGTCCATCCCATCATCTACCTGCGCCTGCGAAATCAAAATGCAGTTAAAATCATTTACATCAGCAGTGGGTTTGCTTGGCTGCTGTGCGCTGCAGTGTTTGTTGTAGTTTATGAGTGTGCAGAGGAATTAAACAACATTCCAGTGTTCAGCCTCTTAGTCCTCTCCTTGATAGTCGTCTCTTTCTGCAGCCTCTCTGTTCTCCATGCTCTAAAACGTCAAGGGCCGGGCGACGGGGGCGGGGCTAACCAATTCAAGCAGAGGGCCTTTTACACCACCATGGCCATACTGGCAGTGCTCTTATTGTGGTTTGTGGGGATTCTGGTTGGCTTTGCAGTGGGCCTTTCTAAAGCGGTGGTCGACAAGTGTTTACCAGTGTCAATTGGTCTCTTCTTCTCCCTCCCGGGTAGTCTGGTGGTTCCCCTGCTGTTCCTACACAGAGTGAGAAAACTACCGTGTTGTCTGTACAACTCTGAGTAGAGAGAGAATATTTGTAGGCCAGCCAGGAAGTAAGCATCACCATGGAGCCCTCTACAAAAAGCCAATGGGACTCTTCCACTGGGTTTTGGATTATTGCAGAAAATGAAGTCAATGAAAAGAAAATCTTTACGGCACGATAGATAAGAAAAGATAAGATTTGGAGGAAGAGAACCATATGTACATGAATTGCTATTGTGGCAGCTTAACGCTTCCGAAAGAAACTTCTGATATTAACCTTAAAGATTTTCTATTTAGTGCTTTCTCACTCTCTTGTTCTCTGATGTTGTTGATACAGTGATTCTGAACATAGAGTAAGAAATGCAGACTATAAGGGACATTTATATTCTTGATGCAAGGAAGTCTGTGTGGTGTTCAGGGCTCGCAGGTGGTTTCTAGGGATGTAGCTTGTATATTTTTTATTTCATGTGTAAATGTATCATATTCTGTAATTAAATCAGTTGTCATGGTGATTTTGTCTACTGTTACTTTGAAAGAGGCAGAAATTAATATGTCCCATGTTGTGTCCATACTCACTGAGAAACAGTTTCCCACAGTTTCTTCTTTTCCCACAGGTGAAGCTAACAGCTGACAAGCAAGACTCCTTATTTAAAAATGGCGTCTGTGTAGTTAAGTTAAATGACTGAGTGGAAATCAGCTACAAAACCCAACCTACACTTCAGTTTTAACAACACACTGGTAATAACTTCGGCTAGTAGCTTTAGCTAGTTAGCTCAGGTTAACTTACTACGGCTAAGTGTAAGCATCTCGGATGTATTTCCGGTTTTCATGTTTTCCTTCCTTCTTAATTAGTCCCGCCCCCTCGCGCACCTGTCAGCTCGGAATACTCTCCTCTGATTGGCTAAAAACAGGTTGACACTTGGTTTGACCAGTAAACGGACGATGAGAGATTCAAGGACAACTCAGAACAGCGGACATCTCAGTACCTTGCCAAACAACATATTTGAAGCTCTACCTTAATTTTAAAATGTATATATGAAAAAAACACATTTTCTAAAGTATAACAATATTTTATTGATTTGGTATATTGTTTTAATCTTGTGTCCCCTTGTTAATTATATTTTCAGTTTTTTATGTAATATATAATATAATCTTATATTGTTTCTTTTCTTTCATCTGTAAAAATGTCAATTTCTGTATTTAAATTTCAAGTTGTTTATAATTTTTTTGCTTTTTAAATGTTACCTTATGTTTTGCTTTCTTATCTTCTGAAGCACCTTTTCCTGAAGTTTATTCAACTTTTTATGTGTTTGATAAGTTTGGTTTTGATGAGTTATTGGATGATATCAAAATGGACTGTGACTTTTCATGATTGACAGCTGAGACTGACTCCTGATTGGTTGAAAACATGCATCCGAATGACGTCATGAGCACAAGATGGCAGCGAATGCATCAGAGTTATTTTAGCTTTGTTTCTGGAGAGAAGAAGGAAGTGGAGACGTGTCGTCTAAGAACGTAAATCTGTCATGTTGGTTGTGCTTCATTAAATAACAATGAAACAAGAAGGAGAAGCTGTTTGAATTCTTTTAATTTTTCTAGGTTACATTTAACGACTTTAAGTCAAATTTGAAGTTTGCCAACTACAAAAATACTTAATTTAGTAACATGCAAATGAATTAAGTTTTTGTCAACTCTGTTGAAATAGTTCTTAACTTTAATTTGAACAAACTTCATTTAAAGCCAGAGAAAACCCACACAGAGACATGGAGAACATGCAAACACCACACATGAAGACTGGTGAACTGGGAATCAGTTCATGAACGTTCTTACAGTGAACACAATGCTAACCACTATACCACCGTGGCTCTCTCTAACTATAAAAGGGGCGTCCTCAGGGATGTTTTTAAATCTAGAGGATAAAGTTGTGTTCTCTACCTTTGACTCCTGGATAACTTTGCTGTAACATAAGATTCAGAGCCATATGTGCTTGATTTGAATGTGCGGTACATAGTCAACTAAGCTTTTACCTTTGTCTCTAAATGGAAAAATATTACACAGTAGATAAGTAAGTACCACAGGTTTATTTCACATTGTTCCATGTCACACCTCACATGATTTAGCTAATGTATTCTATGGAAAGTAAATTGGTTTGATTTGATTTACATGAAGCATTGTTTAAACAGTAAAATATGGAGTTTACCCAACATGCAAAAGAATACAACCACAGCCCTGCTCCCATTTGTCCGTCTCATGAGCTTAATGGTTAGAAAACATCAGGACCAGAACGCAAGAACACACACAAGAGCTACTGACGACAAAGGTATGTGTCATATTAAATATTACTGTATTCTGCCTTTCTTGAACAATTATATTTTAGTATTATAATTTTTTTTTTCTGTTACACCCTTTTAAGTTTTCACTCGTTGCAGCCAGTGCTACCGGCAGAACTTTCACAATAAAAAACTGCAAAACCTCTTAAGGTAATTTAATGTGCAACAGTGGAAGTTTCTCATCAGAGACACAGAGCAATAAGTAAATATGCTGTGAATATGTTGTGACTGATGCTAAATTTCACAGCCGTATTTCTTTTAAATGAATTAACAGAACATATTATTTTTCTTCCTCTTCAGACGAGTCATGTCAGTCAACTCCTCTGACTCCATTCAAAGTTCCAGCTGCTTTACCGGCTCCTTACAGGTTTCCACCGTCATCTTCACCATCACCAAAATCCTCCTCATCCTCCCACTCTGCATCCTCGTCCTCTTTGTGGGCCACCAACGCTGTCGCCAGCTACGTCGTGGTGCAACATTGAGCCACTTTGATATTTTAACCTACCACCTGGTCGCTATCGAGATATTAAATGTTATACTGGCCATTCTCAACTCTTGGATCACTTACGTTGATCTTCCATCAGTGAGGATTGCCTCGGTAATTGTTTTTTCTGTAACTTTCCCTGGACAATTGTTTTACCAATGTTTGACCAGCATCGATCGCTACCTGGCTGTCGTCCATCCCATCATCTACCTGCGCCTGCGAAATCAAAATGCAGTTAAAATCATTTACATCAGCAGTGGGTTTGCTTGGCTGCTGTGTGCTTCAGTGTTAGCAGTAGTATATGAGTGTGCAGAGGAATTAAACATCATCCCAGTGTTCAGCCTCTTAGTCCTCTCCTTGATAGTCGTCTCTTTCTGCAGCCTCTCTGTTCTCCATGCTCTAAAACATCCAGGGCCGGGCGACGGGGGCGGGGCTAACCAATTCAAGCAGAGGGCCTTTTACACCACCATGGCCATACTGGCAGTGCTCTTATTGTGGTTTGTGGGGATTCTGGTTGGCTTTGCAGTGGGCCTTTCTAAAGCGGTGGTCGACAAGTGTTTGCCAGTGTCAATTGGTTTCTTCTTCTCCCTCCCGGGTAGTCTGGTGGTTCCCCTGCTGTTCCTACACAGAGAGAGAAAACTACCATGTTGTCTGTACAACTCTGAGTAGAGAGAGAATATTTGTAGGCCAGCCAGGAAGTTAGCATCACCATGGAGCCCTCTACAAAAAGCCAATGGGACTCTTCCACTGAGTTTTGGAGTATTGCAGAAAATAAAGTCAGTGAAAAGAAAATCTTTATGGCACGATAGATAAGAAAATATACAATTTGGAGGAAGGGAACCATATGTACATAAAATACTATTGTGGCAGCTTAACGCTTCCAAAAGAGACTTCTGATATTAACCTTAAAGATTTTCTATTTAGTGCTTTCTCACTCTCTTTCTCTGATGTTGTTGATACAGTGATTCTGTACATGAAGTAAGAAATGCAGAATATTAGGCACATTAATATTATTGATGCAAGGAAGTCTGTGTGTTGTTCAGGGCTCTCAGGTTGTTTCTAGGGATGTAGTTTGTATATTTTTTATTCCAATTGTAAATGTGTCATATCCTGTAATGAAATCAGTTGTCATGGTGATATTGTTAAACAGACTTTCTACTGTTACTTTGAACGAGGCAGAAATTAATATGTCCCATGTTGTGTCCATACTCACTGAGAAACAGTTTCCCACAGTTTCTTCTGGTCCCCACAGGTGAAGCTAACAGCTGACAAGCAAGACTCCATATTTAAAAATGGCGTCTATGTAGTTAAGTTAAATGACTGAGTGAAAAACAGCTACAAAACCCAACCTACACTTCAGTTTTAACACAATACACATTGGTAATAACTTCGGCTAGTAGCCTTAGCTCTTTAGCTCAGGTTAACTTACTGAACCTACGGCTAAGTGTTAGCATCTCGGGTGTATTTCCGGTTTTCATGTTTTCCTTCCTTCTTAATTAGTCCCGCCCCCTCGCGCATCTATCAGTTCGGAAAACTCTCCTCTGATTGGCGAACGACAGATTGACACTTGGTTTGACCAGTAAACGGAGGAGGAGAGATTCAAGGACAACTCAGAACAGCGGACATCTCAGCACCTTCCCAAACATAGTATTTCTCCATATTAATGCAGAACATCTTAAAAAACAGCTCTTCCTTATATATTAAAATGTATATATGAAAAAAACACATTTTCTAAAGTATAACAATATTTTATTGATTTGGTATATGGTTTTAATCTTGTGTCCCTGTGTAAATTATATTTTCGGTTTTTTATGTAATATTTAATCTTATCTTATTTCTTTTCTCACATCTGTAACAATTTTTATTTCTGTATTTAAATTTCAAGTTGTTTATTATTTTTTTGCTTTTTAACTGTTTCCTTCAGTTTTACATTTTTATCTTCTGAAGCACCTTTTCCGGAAGTTTATTCAATTTTTCATGTGTTTGATAAGTTTGGTTTCAATGAGTAATTTGATTATATAAAAATGGACTGTGACTTTTCATGATTGACAGCTGAGAATGACTCACGATTGGTAGAGAACAAGCATCCGAATGACATCATGAGCACAAGATGGCAGCGAACGCATCAGAGTTATTTTAGCTTTGTTTCCAGAGAGAGGAAGGAAGTGGAGACGTGTCGTCTAAGAACGTAACTCTGTCATGTTGCTTGTGCTTCATTAAATAAAAACAAGGAAACAAGAAAGAGAATCTGTTTGAATTCTTTTCATTTTAAGTTTACATTTGCAGAAACATTTCATGGTTGGACAGACTTTGGGTAAAATTTTTCAAATTAAAGTGGTCAACTGTGTTAATAAAGCTCGGAACTTTAATCTGAACAAACTTCATTTAAAGCCAGAGAAAACCCACACAGAGACGTGGAGAACATGCAAACACCACACATGAAGACTGGTGAACTGGGAATCAGTTCATGAACGTTCTTACAGTGAACACAATGCTGACCACTATACCACCGTGCCTCCTTTTAACTATAATAGGCAAGTCCTCATGGATGTTTCTAAATCTAGAGGATGCAGTTTTCTTCTCTACCTTTGACTCCTGGATAACTTTGCTGTAACATAAGATTCAGAGCCATATGTGCTTGATTTGAATGTGCGGTACACAGTCAACTAAGCTTTACCTTTGTCTCTAAATGGAAAAATATTACACAGTAGATAAGTTAGTAGCACAGGTTTATTTCACATTGTTCCATTTCACACCTCACATGATTTAGCTAATGTCTTCTATGGAAAGTAAATGGGTTTGATTTGATTTACATGAAGCACTGTTTAAACAGTAAAATATGGAGTTTACCAAACATGCAAAAGAATACAACCACAGCCCTGCTCCCATTTGTCCGTCTCATGAGCTTAATGGTTAGAAAACATCAGGACCAGAACGCGAGAACACACACAAGAGCTACTGATGACAAAGGTATGTGTCATATTAAATATTTCTGAATTTTGCCTTTCTTGAACAATTATATTTTAGTATTATAATTTGTTTTTTCCGTTACACCCTTTTAAGTTTTCACTCATTGCAGCCAGTGCTACCGGCAGAACTTTCACAATAAAAGACTGCAAAACCTCTTAAGGTATTTTAATTTGGAACAGTGGAAGTTTCTCAGATCAGAGACACAGAGCAATAAGTAAATATGCTGTGAATATGTTGTGAATGATGCTGAATTTCACGGCCGTAAACTCAAGTATATGTAAAAATATCTTTCCAATATTTCAGAGACAGGTTCTTTCAAATAAATTAACGGAACATGTTATTTATCTTCCTCACCAGACGAGTCATGTCAGTCAACTCCTCCGACTGCCTTACCGGCCCCTTCCAGGTTGCCACCGTCATCTTCACCATCACCAAAATCCTCCTCATCCTCCCACTCTGCATCCTCGTCCTCTTTGTGGGCCACCAACGCTGGAGGCAGCGATGTCCTGGTGCAACATTGAGCCACTTTGATATCTTAACCTACCACCTGGTCGCTATCGAGGTATTAAATGTCACAATGGCAATTCTCAACTCTTGGATCACTTACGCTTATCTTCCACCAGTGTGGATTGCATTTAAAATAGCTTTTTCTGTTACTTTCCCTGGACAATTGTTTTACCAATGTTTGACCAGCATCGATCGCTACCTGGCTGTCGTCCATCCCATCATCTACATGCGCCTGCAAAATCGAAATGCAGTTAAAATCATTTACATCAGCAGTGGGTTTGCTTGGCTGCTGTGCGCTGCAGTGTTTGTTGTAAGTTTTGAGTGTTCAGAGGAATTAATCGACATCCTAGTGTTCAGCCTCTTAGTCCTCTCCTTGATAGTCGTCTCTTTCTGCAGCCTCTCTGTTCTCCATGCTCTAAAACATCCAGGGCCGGGGGAGGGGGGAGGGGCTAACCAATTCAAGCAGAGGGCCTTCAACACCATCATGGCCATACTGGCGGTGCTCTTATTGTGGTTTGTGGCGATTCTGGTTTGCTTTGCACTGAGTATTTCTGAAGCGGTGGTCGACCAGTGTTTACCAGTGTCAATTGGTGCCTTCTTCTCCCTCCCGGGTAGTCTGGTGGTTCCCCTGCTGTTCCTACACAGAGAGAGAAAACTACCATGTTGTCTGTACAACTCTGAGTAGAGAGAGAATATTTGTTGGCCAGCCAGGAAGTTAGCATCACCATGGATCACTCTACAAAAAGCCAATGGGACTCTTCCACTGTGTTTTGGATTATTAAAGAAAATAAAGTCAGTGAAAAGCAAATCCTTACGGTACGATAGATAAGAAAAGATAAGATTTGGAGGAAGGGAACCATATGTACATAAATTACAATTTTGGCAGCTTAAGGCTTCCTAAAGAAACTTCTGATATTAACCTTAAAGATTTTCTTTTTAGTGCTTTCTCACTCTCCCCTTTCTCTGAAGTTGTAGAAATAGTGATTCTGAACATAGAGTAAGAAATGCAGAGTATTAGGGACATTAATATTATTGATGCAAGGAAGTCTGTGTGGTATTCAGGGCTCTCAGGTGGTTTCTAGGGATGTAGTTTTTATATTTTTTATTTCAAGTGTAAATGTATCATATCCTGTAATTAAATCAGTTGTCATGGTGATTTTGATAAACAAACTGTCTACTGTTACTTTGAAAGAGGCAGAAATTAACATGTCCCATGTTGTGTCCATACTCACTTTGAAACAGTTTCCCACAGTTTCTTCTGGTCCCAACAGGTGAAGCTAACAGCTAACAAGCAAGACTCCATATTTAAAAATGGCATCTGTGTAGTTCAGTTAAATGACTGAGTGGAAATCAGCTACAAAACCCAACCTACACTTCAGATTTTACACAATACACACTGGTAATACCTTCGGCTAGTAGCTTTAGCTAATTAGCTCAGGTTAACTTACTGAACCTACATGCTATGTGTTAGCATCTTGGGTGTAATTCCGGTACCATGTTTTCCTTCCTTCTTAATAAGTCCCGCCCCCTTGCACACCTATTAGCTTGGAATACTCTTCTCTGATTGGCGAACGACAGATTGACACTTAGTTTGACCAGTAAAGGGAGGAGGAGAGATTCAAGGACAACTCAAAAAAGCAGACATCTCACCACCTTCCCAAACAACGTATTTCTCCATATTAATGCAGAACATCTTAAAAAAACAGCTCTATGTTATATATTAAAATGTATATATGAAGTCAACACTTTTTCAAAAGTATAACAACATTTTATTGATTTGGTAGATGATTTTAATCCTGTGTCCTTGTGTTTATCATCTTTTCTTTTTTTGGGGTATTTTTGTATCTTATCTTGTTTCTTTTCTTTCATCTGTAAAACAATTTATGTCTGTGTTTGAGTTAAAGTTGTTTATTATTTTTTGCTTTTAACTGTTACCTTCAGCTTTACATTCTTATCTTCTGAAGCATCTTTTCCTAAAGTGTATTCTAATGTTCATGTTTCTGATAAGTTGGGTTTTGATGACTTTTTTGATGATATAAAGATGGACTGCGACTTTTCATGATTGACAGCTCAGACTGACTCCTGATTGGTGGAGAACATGCATCTGAATGACGTCATGAGCACAAAATGGTAGCGAACGCACCAGAGTTTTTTTAGCTTTGTTTCCAGAGAGAGGAAGGAAGTGGAGACGTGTCGTCTAAGAACGTAACTCTGTCATGTTGCTTGTGCTTCATTAAATAAAAACAAGGAAACAAGAAAGAGAATCTGTTTGAATTCTTTTCATTTTAAGTTTACATTTGCAGAAACATTTCATGGTTGGACAGACTTTGGGTAAAATTTTTCAAATTAAAGTGGTCAACTGTGTTAATAAAGCTCATAACTTTAATTTGAACAAACTTCATCTAAAGCCAGAGAAAACCCACACAGAGACGTGGAGAACATGCAAACACCACACATGAAGACTGGTGAACTGGGAATCAGTTCATGAACGTTCTTACAGTGAACACAATGCTAACCACTATACCACTGTGCCTCTCTCTAACTATAATAGGCAAGTCCTGAGGGATGTTTCTAAATCTAGAGGATGCAGTTGTGTTCTCTACCTTTGACTCCTGGATAACTTTGCTGTAACATAAGATTCAGAGCCATATGAGCTTGATTTGAAAGTGCAGTACACAGTCAACTAAGTTTTACCTTTGTCTCTAAATGGACAAATATTACACAGTAGATAAGTTAGTACCACAGGTTTATTTCACATTGTTCCATGTCACACCTCACATGATTTAGCTAATGTCTTCTATGGAAAGTAAATTGGTTTGATTCGATTTACATGAAGCACTGTTTAAACAGTAAAATATGGAGTTTACCCAACATGCAAAAGAATACAACCACAGCCCTGCTCCCATTTGTCCGTCCCATGAGCTTAATGGTTAGAAAACATCAGGACCAGAACGCAAGAACACACACAAGAGCTACTGACAGCAAAGGTATGTGTCATATTGGTTATTACTGGATTATGCTTCTCTTAAATAATTATTATTTTAGTATTATAATTAGTTTTTTCCTTTTAAGTTCTCACTCGTCGCAGCCAGTGCTACCTGAGGCACTTTCACAATAAAAGACTGCAAAACCTCTTAAGGGCTTTTAATGTGGAACAGGGGAAGTTTCTGATCAGAGACACAGAGCAATAAGTAAATATCCAGTGAATATGATGTGAATGATGCTAAATTTCACAGCCATAAACTCAAGTATAAATATCTTTCCCATATTTCAGAGACAGGTTCTGTCAAATAAATCAACAGAACATATTATTTTTCTTCCTCTTCAGACGAGTCATGTCAGTCAACTCCTCAGACTCATATCAAGGCTACAAATGCTTTACCAGCCCCGTCCAGGTTGCCATCGTCATCTACACCATCACCAGAATCCTCCTCATCCTCCCACTCTGCATCCTCGTCCTCTTTGTGGGCCACCAACGCTGGAGGCAGCGATGTCCTGGCGCAACATTGAGCCACTTTGATATCTTAACCTACCACCTGGTGGCTATCGAGATATTAAATGTCATAACAGCCATTTTCTACTCTTGGATCAGTTACAATAGTTTGCCATCAGTGTGGATTGCCTTAAAAATTACTATTTCTGTTGCTTTCCCTGGACAATTGTTTTACCAATGTTTGACCAGCATCGATCGCTACCTGGCTGTCGTCCATCCCATCATCTACCTGCGCCTGCGAAATCGGAATGCAGTTAAAATCATTTACATCAGCAGTGGGTTTGCTTGGCTGCTGTGCGCTGCAGTGTTTGTTGTAGTTTATGAGTGTTCAGAGGAATTATCCCACATCCCAGTGGTCAGCCTCTTAGTCCTCTCCTTGATCGTCGTCTCTTTCTGCAGCCTCTCTGTTCTCCATGCTCTAAAACATCCAGGGCCGGGGGAGGGGGGTGGGGCTAACCAATTCAAGCAGAGGGCCTTCAACACCACCATGGCCATACTGGCAGTGCTCTTATTGTGGTTTGTGGGGATTCTGGTTGGCTATGCAGTGGGCCTTTCTGAAGCGGTGGTTGACAAGTGTTTACCAGTGTCAATTGGTTTCTTCTTCTCCCTCCCGGGTAGTCTGGTGGTTCCCCTGCTGTTCCTACACAGAGAGAGAAAACTACCGTGTTGTCTGTACAACTCTGAGTAGAGAGAGAATATTTGTAGGCCAGCCAGGAAGTTAGCATCACCATGGATCCCTCTACAAACAGCCAATGGGACTCTTCCACTGGGTTTTGGATTATTGCAGAAAATGAAGTCAATGAAAAGAAAATCTTTACGGCACGATAGATAAGAAAAGATAAGATTTGGAGGAAGAGAACCATATGTACATAAATTGCTATTGTGGCAGCTTAACGCTTCCGAAAGAAACTTCTGATATTAACCTTAAAGATTTTCTATTTAGTGCTTTCTCACTCTCTTGTTCTCTGATGTTGTTGATACAGTGATTCTGAACATAGAGTAAGAAATGCAGACTATAAGGGACATTTATATTCTTGATGCAAGGAAGTCTGTGTGGTGTTCAGGGCTCGCAGGTGGTTTCTAGGGATGTAGCTTGTATATTTTTTATTTCATGTGTAAATGTATCATATTCTGTAATTAAATCAGTTGTCATGGTGATTTTGTCTACTGTTACTTTGAAAGAGGCAGAAATGAATATGTCCCATGTTGTGTCCATACTCACTGAGAAACAGTTTCCCACAGTTTCTTCTTTTCCCACAGGTGAAGCTAACAGCTGACAAGCAAGACTCCTTATTTAAAAATGGCGTCTGTGTAGTTAAGTTAAATGACTGAGTGGAAATCAGCTACAAAACCCAACCTACACTTCAGTTTTAACACAATACACACTGGTAATAACTTCGGCTAGTAGCCTTAGCTCTTTAGCTCAGGTTAACTTACTGAACCTACGGCTAAGTGTTAGCATCTCGGGTGTATTTCCGGTTTTCATGTTTTCCTTCCTTCTTAATTAGTCCCGCCCCCTCGCGCATCTATCAGTTCAGAATACTCTTCTCTGATTGGCGAACGACAGATTGACACTTGGTTTGACCAGTAAACGGAGGAGGAGAGATTCAAGGACAACTCAGAACAGCGGACATCTCAGCACCTTCCCAAACAAAGTATTTCTCCTTATTAATGCAGAACATCTTAAAAAACAGCTCTTCCTTATATATTAAAATGTATATATGAAAAAAACACATTTTCTAAAGTATAACAATATTTTATTGATTTGGTATATGGTTTTAATCTTGTGTCCCTGTGTAAATTATATTTTCTGTTTTTTATGTAATATTTAATCTTATCTTATTTCTTTTCTCACATCTGTAACAATTTTTATTTCTGTATTTAAATTTCAAGTTGTTTATTATTTTTTTGCTTTTTAACTGTTTCCTTCAGTTTTACATTTTTATCTTCTGAAGCACCTTTTCCGGAAGTTTATTCAATTTTTCATGTGTTTGATAAGTTTGGTTTCAATGAGTAATTTGATTATATAAAAATGGACTGTGACTTTTCATGATTGACAGCTCAGACTGACTCATGATTGTTTGAGAACATGCATCCGAATGACATCATGAGCACAAGATGGCAGCGAACGCATCAGAGTTATTTTAGCTTTGTTTCCAGAGAGAGGAAGGAAGTGGAGACGTGTCGTCTAAGAACGTAACTCTGTCATGTTGCTTGTGCTTCATTAAATAAAAACAAGGAAACAAGAAAGAGAATCTGTTTGAATTCTTTTCATTTTAAGTTTACATTTGCAGAAACATTTCATGGTTGGACAGACTTTGGGTAAAATTTTTCAAATTAAAGTGGTCAACTGTGTTAATGAAGCTCGTAACTTTAATCTGAACAAACTTCATTTAAAGCCAGAGAAAACCCACACAGAGACTTGGAGAACATGCAAACACCACACATGAAGACTGGTGAACTGGGAATCAGTTCATGAACGTTCTTACAGTGAACACAATGCTGACCACTATACCACCGTGCCTCCTTTTAACTATAATAGGCAAGTCCTCATGGATGTTTCTAAATCTAGAGGATGCAGTTTTCTTCTCTACCTTTGACTCCTGGATAACTTCGCTGTAACACAAGATTCAGAGCCATATGTGCTTGATTTGAATGTGCGGTACACAGTCAACTAAGCTTTACCTTTGTATCTAAATGGAAAAATATTACACAGTAGATAAGTTAGTAGCACAGGTTTATTTCACATTGTTCCATGTCACACCTCACATGATTTAGCTCATGTCTTCTATGGAAAGTAAATGGGTTTGATTCGATTTACATGAAGCATTGTTTAAACAGCAAAGCATGGAGTTTACCAAACATGCAAAAGAATACAACCACAGCCCTGCTCCCATTTGTCCGTCTCATGAGCTTAAGGGTTAGAAAACATCAGGACCAGAACGCAAGAACACACACAAGAGCTACTGACAGCAAAGGTATGTGTCATATTGGTTATTACTGTATTATGCTTTTCTTAGATAATTATTATTTTAGTATTATAATTTGTTTTTTCCTTTTAAGTTCTCACTCGTCGCAGCCAGTGCTACCTGCACCACTTTCACAATAAAAGACTGCAAAACCTCTTAAGGGCTTTTAATGTGGAACAGGGGAAGTTTCTGATCAGAGACACAGAGCAATAAGTAAATATGCCGTGAATATGTTGTGATTGATGCTAAATTTCACAGCCATATTTCTTTTAAATAAGTCACCAGAATATATATATATTTTTCTTCCACTTCAGACCAGTCATGTCAGTCAACTCCTCTGACTCCTATCAAAGATACGACTGCCTTACCAGCCCCTACCAGGTTGCCAACGTCATCTTCACCATCACCAAAATCCTCCTCATCCTCCCACTCTGCATCCTCGTCCTCTTTGTGGGCCACCAACGCTGGCGCCAGCTACGTCCTGGCGCAACATTGAGCCACTTTGATATCTTAACCTACCACCTGGTCGCTTTCGAGATATTAAATGTCATAGCGGCAATTCTCAACTTTTGGATCACTTACAATAATTTGCCATCAGTTATGATTGCCTTAAAATTTACTTTTTCTGTTTCTTTCTCTGGACAATTGTGTTACCAATGTTTGACCAGCATCGATCGCTACCTGGCTGTCGTCCATCCCATCATCTACCTGCACCTGCGAAATCGAAATGCAGTTAAAATCATTTACATCAGCAGTGGGTTTGCTTGGCTGCTGTGCGCTGCAGTGTTTGTTGTAGTTTTTGAGTGTTCAGAGGAATTAATCATCATCCCAGTGTTCAGCCACTCAGTCCTCTCTTTGATAGTCGTTTCTTTCTGCAGCCTCTCTGTTCTCCATGCTCTAAAACATCCAGGGCCGGGGGAGGGGGGCGGGGCTAACCAATTCAAGCAGAGGGCCTTTAACACCACCATGGCCATACTGGCGGTGCTCTTATTGTGGTTTTTGGGTTTTCTGGTTAACTTTGCAATGGGCCTTTCTGAAGCAGTGGTCGACAAGTGTTTACCATCATCAATTGCTGCCTTCTTCTCCCTCCCGAGTAGTCTGGTGGTTCCTCTGCTGTTCCTACACAGAGTGAGAAAACTACCATGTTGTCTGTACAACTCTGAGTAGAGAGAGAATATTTGTAGGCCAGCCAGGAATTTAGCATCACCATGGATCCCTCTACAAAAAGTCAATGGGACTCTTCCACTGTGTTTTGGATTTTTGCAGAAAATAAAGTCAGTGAAAACAAAATCTTTACGGCACGATAGATAAGAAAAGATAAGATTTGGAGGAAGGGAACCATATGTACATAAATAACTATTGTGGCAGCTTAACGCTTCCGAAAGAAACTTCTGATATTAACCTTAAAGATTTTCTATTTAGTGCTTTCTCACTCTCTTGTTCTCTGATGTTGTTGATACAGTGATTCTGTACATAGAGTAAGAAATGCAGACTATAAGGGATCTTAATATTCTTGATGCAAGGAAGTCTGTGTGGTGTTCAGGGCTCGTAGGTGGTTTCTAGGGATGTAGCTTGTATATTTTTTATTTCATGTGTAAATGTATCATATTCTGTAATTAAATCAGTTGTCATGGTGATTTTGTCTACTGTTACTTTGAAAGAGGCAGAAATTAATATGTCCCATGTTGTGTCCATACTCACTGAGAAACAGTTTCCCACAGTTTCTTCTTTTCCCACAGGTGAAGCTAACAGCTGACAAGCAAGACTCCTTATTTAAAAATGGCGTCTGTGTAGTTAAGTTAAATGACTGAGTGGAAATCAGCTACAAAACCCAACCTACACTTCAGTTTTAACACAATACACACTGGTAATAACTTCGGCTAGTAGCTTTAGCTAGTTAGCTCAGGTTAACTTACTACGGCTAAGTGTAAGCATCTCGGATGTATTTCCGGTTTTCATGTTTTCCTTCCTTCTTAATTAGTCCCGCCCCCTCGCGCACCTGTCAGCTCGGAATACTCTCCTCTGATTGGCTAACGACAGATTGACACTTTGTTTGACCAGTAAACGGACGATGAGAGATTCAAGGACAACTCAGAACAGCGGACATCTCAGTACCTTGCCAAACAACATATTTGAAGCTCTACCTTAATTTTAAAATGTATATATGAAAAAAACACATTTTCTAAAGTATAACAATATTTTATTGATTTGGTATATTGTTTTAATCTTGTGTCCCCTTGTTAATTATATTTTCAGTTTTTTATGTAATATATAATATAATCTTATATTGTTTCTTTTCTTTCATCTGTAAAAATGTCAATTTCTGTATTTAAATTTCAAGTTGTTTATAATTTTTTTGCTTTTTAAATGTTACCTTATGTTTTGCTTTCTTATCTTCTGAAGCACCTTTTCCTGAAGTTTATTCAACTTTTTATGTGTTTGATAAGTTTGGTTTTGATGAGTTATTGGATGATATCAAAATGGACTGTGACTTTTCATGATTGACAGCTGAGACTGACTCCTGATTGGTTGAAAACATGCATCCGAATGACGTCATGAGCACAAGATGGCAGCGAATGCATCAGAGTTATTTTAGCTTTGTTTCTGGAGAGAAGAAGGAAGTGGAGACGTGTCGTCTAAGAACGTAAATCTGTCATGTTGGTTGTGCTTCATTAAATAACAATGAAACAAGAAGGAGAAGGTGTTTGAATTCTTTTAATTTTTCTAGGTTACATTTAACGACTTTAAGTCAAATTTGAAGTTTGCCAACTACAAAAATACTTAATTTAGTAACATGCAAATGAATTAAGTTTTTGTCAACTCTGTTGAAATAGTTCTTAACTTTAATTTGAACAAACTTCATTTAAAGCCAGAGAAAACCCACACAGAGACGTGGAGAACATGCAAACACCACACATGAAGACTGGTGAACTGGGAATCAGTTCATGAACGTTCTTACAGTGAACACAATGCTAACCACTATACCACCGTGGCTCTCTCTAACTATAAAAGGGGCGTCCTCAGGGATGTTTTTAAATCTAGAGGATAAAGTTGTGTTCTCTACCTTTGACTCCTGGATAACTTTGCTGTAACATAAGATTCAGAGCCATATGAGCTTGATTTGAAAGTGCAGTACATAGTCAACTAAGTTTTTACCTTTGTCTCTAAATGGAAAAATATTACACAGTAGATAAGTAAGTACCACAGGTTTATTTCACATTGTTTCATGTCACACCTCACATCATTTAGCTAATGTCTTCTATGGAAAGTAAATGGGTTTGATTCGATTTACATGAAGCACTGTTTAAACAGTAAAATATGGAGTTTACCAAACATGCAAAAGAATACAACCACAGCCCTGCTCCCATTTGTCCGTCTCATGAGCTTAATGGTTAGAAAACATCAGGACCAGAACGCAAGAACACACACAAGAGCTACTGACGACAAAGGTATGTGTCATATTGGTTATTACTGTATTATGCTTTTCTTTCTAAAAACCTCTTAAGGTATTTTAATTTGGAACAGTGGAAGTTTCTCAGATCAGAGACACAGAGCAATAAGTAAATATGCTGTGAATATGTTGTGAATGATGCTGAATTTCACGGCCGTAAACTCAAGTATATGTAAAAATATCTTTCCAATATTTCAGAGACAGGTTCTTTCAAATAAATTAACGGAACATGTTATTTATCCTCCTCACCAGACGAGTCATGTCAGTCAACTCCTCTGACTCCATTCAAAGTTCCAGCTGCCTTACCGGCCCCTTCCAGGTTGCCACCGTCATCTTCACCATCACCAAAATCCTCCTCATTCTCCCACTCTGCATCCTCGTCCTCTTTGTGGGCCACCAACACTGGAGGCAGCGATGTTCTGGTGCTACATTGAGCCACTTTGATATCTTAACCTACCACCTGGTCGCTATCGAGGTATTAAATGTCACAATGGCAATTCTCAACTCTTGGATCACTTACGCTTATCTTCCACCAGTGTGGATTGCATTTAAAATAGCTTTTTCTGCTACTTTCCCTGGACAATTGTGTTACCAATGTTTGACCAGCATTGATCGCTACCTGGCTGTCGTCCATCCCATCATCTACATGCGCCTGCAAAATCGAAATGCAGTTAAAATCACTTACATCAGCAGTGGGTTTGCTTGGCTGCTGTGCGCTGCAGTGTTTGTTGTAAGTTTTGAGTGTGCAGAGGAATTAATCGACATCCTAGTGTTCAGCCTCTTAGTCCTCTCCTTGATAGTCGTCTCTTTCTGCAGCCTCTCTGTTCTCCATGCTCTAAAACATCCAGGGCCGGGGGAGGGGGGAGGGGCTAACCAATTCAAGCAGAGGGCCTTCAACACCATCATGGCCATACTGGCAGTGCTCTTATTGTGGTTTGTGGCGATTCTGGTTTGCTTTGCAGTGAGTATTTCTGAAGCAGTGGTCGACCAGTGTTTACCAGTGTCAATTGGTGCCTTCTTCTCCCTCCCGAGTAGTCTGGTGGTTCCCCTGCTGTTCCTACACAGAGAGAGAAAACTACCATGTTGTCTGTACAACTCTGAGTAGAGAGAGAATATTTGTAGGCCAGCCAGGAAGTTAGCATCACCATGGATCCCTCTACAAAAAGCCAATGGGACTCTTCCACTGAGTTTTGGATTATTGCAGAAAATAAAGTCAGTGAAAACAAAATCTTTATGGCATGATAGATAAGAAGAGATCAGATTTGGAGGAAGAGAACCATATGTACATAAATTACTATTGTGGCAGCTTAACGCTTCCGAAAGAAACTTCTGATATTAACCTTAAAGATTTTCTATTTAGTGCTTTCTCACTCTCTCTTTCTCTGATGTTGTTGATACAGTGATTCTGTACATAGAGTAAGAAATGTTGAATATTAGGGAACTAAATATTATTGATGCAACGAAGTCTGTGTGGTGTCCATAGTCACTGAGAAACAGTTTCCCACAGTTTCTTCTGGTCCCCACAGGTGAAGCTAACAGCTGACAAGCAAGACTCCATATTAAAAAATGGCGTCTGTGTTGTTCAGTTAAATGACTGAGTGGAAATCAGCTACAAAACCCAACCTACACTTCAGATTTAACACAATACACACTGGTAATAACTTCGGCTAGTAGCTTTAGCTAATTAGCTCAGGTTAACTTACTGAACCTACATGCTAAGTGTTAGCATCTTGGGTGTAATTCCGGAACCATGTTTTCCTTCCTTCTTAATTAGTCCCGCCCCCTTGCACACCTATTAGCTTGGAATACTCTTCTCTGATTGGCGAACAACAGATTGACACTTAGTTTGACCAGTAAACGGAGGAGGAGAGATTCAAGGACAACTCAAAAAAGCGGACATCTCACCACCTTCCCAAACAACGTATTTCTCCATATTAATGCAGAACATCTTAAAAAACAGCTCTATGTTATATATTAAAATGTATATATGAAGTCAACACTTTTTCAAAAGTATAACAACATTTTATTGATTTGGTAGATGATTTTAATCCTGTGTCCTTTTGTTTATCATCTTTTCTTTTTTTGGGGTATTTTTGTATCTTATCTTGTTTCTTTTCTTTCATCTGTAAAACAATTTATGTCTGTGTTTGAGTTAAAGTTGTTTATTATTTTTTGCTTTTAACTGTTACCTTCAGCTTTACATTCTTATCTTCTGAAGCATCTTTTCCTGAAGTGTATTCTAATGTTCATGTTTCTGATAAGTTGGGTTTTGATGACTTTTTGATGATATAAAGATGGACTGCGACTTTTCATGATTGACAGCTCAGACTGACTCCTGATTGGTGGAGAACATGCATCTGAATGACGTCATGAGCACAAGATGGCAGCGAACGCACCAGAGTTTTTTTAGCTTTGTTTCCAGAGAGAGGAAGGAAGTGGAGACGTGTCGTCTAAGAACGTAACTCTGTCATGTTGCTTGTGCTTCATTAAATAAAAACGATTAAACAAGAAAGAGAATCTGTTTGAATTATTTTATTTTTAAGCTTACATTTGCAGAAACATTTCATGGTTGGACAGACTTTGGGTAAAATTTTTCAAATTAAAGTGGTCAACTGTGTAAATAAAGCTCATAACTTTAATTTGAACAAACTTCATCTAAAGCCAGAGAAAACCCACACAGAGACATGGAGAACATGCAAACACCACACATGAAGACTGGTGAACTGGGAATCAGTTCATGAACGTTCTTACAGTGAACACAATGCTAACCACTATACCACCGTGCCTCCTTTTAACTATAATAATCAAGTCCTCAAGGATGTTTCTAAATCTAGAGGATGCAATTGTGTTCTCTACCTTTGACTCCTGGATAACTTTGCTGTAACATAAGATTCAGAGACATCAAGCTTAATTTGAAAGTGCAGTACACAGTCAACTAAGCTTTACCTTTGTATCTAAATGGACAAATAGTACACAGTAGATAAGTTATTACCACAGGTTTATTTCACATTGTTCCATGTCACACCTCACATCATTTAGCTAATGTCTTCTATGGAAAATAAATTTGTTTGATTCGATTTACATGAAGCACTGTTTAAACAGTAAAGCATGGAGTTTACCAAACATGCAAAAGAATACAACCACAGCCCTGCTCCCATTTGTCCGTCTCATGAGCTTAATGGTTAGAAAACATCAGGACCAGAACGCGAGAACACACACAAGAGCTACTGACAGCAAAGGTATGTGTCATGTTGAATATTACTGGATTATGCTTCTCTTAAATAATTATTATTTTAGTATTATAATTAGTTTTTTCCTTTTAAGTTCTCACTAGTCGCAGCCAGTGCTACCTGAGGCACTTTCACAATAAAAGACTGCAAAACCTCTTAAGGGCTTTTAATGTGGAACAGGGGAAGTTTCTGATCAGAGACACAGAGCAATAAGTAAATATGCCGTGAATATGTTGTGATTGATGCTAAATTTCACAGCCATAAACTCAAGTATAAATATCTTTCCCATATTTCAGAGACAGGTTCTGTCAAATAAATCAACAGAACATATTATTTTTCTTCCTCTTCAGACGAGTCATGTCAGTCAACTCCTCTGACTCCATTCAAAGTTCCAGCTGCTTTACCGGTTCCTTACAGGTTTCCACCGTCATCTTCACCATCACCAAAATCCTCCTCATCCTCCCACTCTGCATCCTCGTCCTCTTTGTGGGCCACCAACGCTGGAGGCAGCAAGGTCCTGGTGCAACATTGAGCCACTTTGATATCTTAACCTACCACCTGGTCGCTATCGAGGTATTAAATGTCATACTGGCCATTCTCAACTCTTGGATCACTTACGTTTATCTTCCATCAGTGAGGATTGCCTCGGTAATTGTTTTTTCTGTAACTTTCCCTGGACAATTGTTTTACCAATGTTTGACCAGCATCGATCGCTACCTGGCTGTCGTCCATCCCATCATCTACCTGCGCCTGCGAAATCGGAATGCAGTTAAAATCATTTACATCAGCAGTGGGTTTGCTTGGCTGCTGTGTGCTTCAGTGTTTGTTGTAGTTTATGAGTGTTCAGAGGAATTATCCCACATCCCAGTGGTCAGCCTCTTAGTCCTCTCCTTGATCGTCGTCTCTTTCTGCAGCCTCTCTGTTCTCCATGCTCTAAAACATCCAGGGCCGGGGGAGGGGGGTGGGGCTAACCAATTCAAGCAGAGGGCCTTCAACACCACCATGGCCATACTGGCAGTGCTCTTATTGTGGTTTGTGGGGATTCTGGTTGGCTATGCAGTGGGCCTTTCTGAAGCAGTGTTCGACAAGTGTTTACCAGTGTCAATTGGTTTCTTCTTCTCCCTCCCGGGTAGTCTGGTGGTTCCCCTGCTGTTCCTACACAGAGAGAGAAAACTACCGTGTTGTCTGTACAACTCTGAGTAGAGAGAGAATATTTGTAGGCCAGCCAGGAAGTTAGCATCACCATGGATCCCTCTACAAACAGCCAATGGGACTCTTACACTGTGTTTTGGATTATTGCAGAAAATAGCTTCAGTGAAAACAAAATCTTTACGGCACGATAGATAAGAAAAGTTAAGATTTGGAGGAAGGGAACCATATGTACATAAATTACTATTGTGGCAGCTTAACGCTTTCGAAAGAAACTTCTGATATTAACGTTAAAGATTTTCTATTTAGTGCTTTCTCACTCTCTCTTTCTCTGATGTTGGTGATACAGTGATTCTGTACATGAAGTAAGAAATGCAGAATATTAGCGACATTAATATTATTGATGCAAGGAAGTCTGTGTGGTGTTCAGGGCTCTCAGGTTGTTTCTAGGGATGTAGTTTGTATATTTTTTATTTCAAGTGTAAATGTGTCATATCCTGTAATTAAATCAGTTGTCATGGTGATATTGTTAAACAGACTTTCTACTGTTACTTTGAAAGAGTCAGAAATGAATATGTCCCATGTTGTGTCCATACTCACTGAGAAACAGTTTCCCACAGTTTCTACTAGTCCCCACAGGTGAAGCTAACAGCTAACAAGCAAGACTCCATATTTAAAAATGGCATCTGTGTAGTTCAGTTAAATGACTGAGTGGAAATCAGCTACAAAACCCAACCTACACTTCTGTTTTAACACAACACACAGTGGTAATAACTTCGGCTAGTAGCTTTAGCTCATTAGCTCAGGTTAACTTACTGAACCTACAGCTAAGTGTTAGCATCTCGGGTGTAATTCCGGTTTTCCCTTCCTTCTTAATGAGTCCCGCCCCCTTGCACACCTGTTAGCTCGGAATACTCTTCTCTGATTGGCGAACGACTGATTGACAGTTGGTTTGACCAGTAAACGGAGGAGAGATACAAGGACAACTCAGAACAGCAGACATCTCAGCACCTTCCCAAACATAGTATTTTGCCATATTAATGCAGAACATCTTAAAAAACAGCTCTATGTTATATATTAAAATGTATATATGAAAAAAACACATTTTCTAAAGTATAACAATATTTCATTGATTTGGTAGATGGTTTTAATCTTGTGTCCCTGTGTAAATTATATTTTCAATTTTTTATGTAATATTTAATCTTATCTTGTTTCTTTTCTCACATCTGTAACAATTTTTATTTCTGAATTTAAATTTGAAGTTGTTTTTTTTGCTTTTAAACTGTTTCCTTCAGTTTTACATTTTTATCTTCTGAAGCACCTTTTCCGGAAGATTATTCAAGTTTTCATGTGTTTGATACGTTTGGTTTTGATGAGTTATTTGATGATATCAAAATGGACTGTGACTTTTCATGATTGACAGCTGAGAATGACTCCTGATTGGTGGAGAACATGCATCTGAATGACGTCATGAGCACAAGATGGCAGCGAACGCACCAGAGTTATTTTATCTTTGTTTCTGGAGAGAGGAAAGAAGTGGAGACGTGTCGTCTAAGAACGTAACTCTGTCATTTTGCTTGTGCTTCATTAAATAAAAACAATGCAACAAGAAAGAGAAGCTGTTTGAATTCTTTATTTTTTTTAAGTTTAAATTTGCAGAAACATTTCCTGGTTGGACTGATTTTGAGTCAAATTTGAAGTTTGCCAACTTCAAAAATACTTCATTTGGTAAGAGGCACATAAATAAAGTTTTTGTCAACTGTGTTGAAATAATTCTTAACTTTAATTTGAACAAACTTCATTTAAAGCCAGATAAAACCCACACAGAGACATGGAGAACATGCAACAACCACACAATAAGACTGGTGAACTGGGAATCAGTTCATGAACGTTCTTACAGTGAACACAATGCTAACCACTATACCACCGTGCCTCTCTCTAACTATAATAGGCAAGTCCTCTCAGATGTTTCTAAATCCAGAGAGTGCAGTTGTGTTCTCCACCTTTGACTCCAGGATAACTTTGCTGTAACATAAGATTCAGAGCCATATGAGCTTGATTTGAAAGTGCAGTACATAGTCAACTAATCTTTACCTTTGTCTCTAAATGGACAAATAGTACACAGAAGATAAGTTAAGGCCAATTTATGCCTCTCCGTTTTTTCTATTACGGACAGATAAGACCGCCCTATCCGTCGTGAAACGCCCTCTCCGAGTGCTTCGGACAGCTTTTCGTACACGTCTGATTTTTCTAACTATCCGTCTTCATGTTGGAGACCCGACGGACCGCTCTTGGCTGTGATTGGTCCGCGAACGACATCATTTCCGTATGACGTCATTTCCGTATTTCCGGACCTCAAACTTCCTGTTTACTTGTAGCAACAAACACAAACACAACTATGATTCTACGATTAATGTGACGTGTGTGTTAAGCCAGCGGAGTTGTCCGGCTGACGGTGGCTCGTTAGATCACTGAGGGCATGTGTGCACGGTCACATACGGTTATAACGAGCTTTCAAAATGGCGCTAGCAGGCTAGGCTAGCTAGCGGGCTAGCAACCATGCTAACTGCGGTGGTAACAGTGCAAGAACCCGCCGTCACGACTTTAATTCCACTTCTATCATGACACTGTTTCTATAATACCGTCAGGTTAGAAGCAAACACTGGATAGTAGTAGTTAGTGTCGGGAGTCCCTGCTGACTGTGTGTGGAAGCTGGGGGGAGCTAGCTCCGGGTAGCTTCTAGCTACATGTAGCCTCAAGCAGATTCAAGCTGTGGAATCAGCAACACAGTTCGGAAACAAGACCGGGGAACCGCTGCGCTAAGAAACGATTACATCAGCATCTTGACACGCTGGGTGTCACTTTATTTAGTTCTGTTAGTTGCCATGGTTCAGTGTGTGGGAGGCAGGCTAACATGTAAACAGAGACACGTGGACTTCTTCTTCCCAAATGGGGTAGGCTTCTCTGAGCTCGTCTTCCGTTGCGCCACCTGTGGGTTTGGCGATGAATTTTTTGTGTCGCAGAAGTAAAAATCAAAAAGACTCTTTGCCCCCCGCTGAGACCTCTCCAAGAAACGGACACGTAGTAATATATAAGAGCCTTTAGTCCCACAGGTTTATTTCACATTGTTCCATGTCACACCTCACATGATTTAGCTAATGGCTTCTATGGAAAGTAAATTGGTTTGATTTGATTTACATGAAGCATTGTTTAAACAGTAAAACATGGAGTTTACCCAACATGCAAAAGAATACAACCACAGCCCTGCTCCCATTTGTCCGTCTCATGAGCTTAATGGTTAGAAAACATCAGGACCAGAACGCAAGAACACACACAAGAGCTACTGACGACAAAGGTATGTGTCATATTGGATATTGCTGTATTATGCTTTTCTTAAATAATTATTATTTTAGTATTATAATTCGTTTTTTCCTTTTAAGTTCTCACTCCTCGCAGCCAGTGCTACCTGCAGCACTTTCACAATCAAAGACTGCAAAACCTCTTAAGGTAATTTAATTTGGAACAGGGGAAGTTTCTGATCAGAGACACAGAGCAATAAGTAAATATGCCGTGAATATGTTATGAATGATGCTAAATTTCACAGCCATATTTCTTTTAAATAAGTCACCTAAACATATTATTTTTCCTTCTCTTCAGACCAGTCATGTCAGTCAACTCCTCTGACTCCAATCAAAGATACGACTGCCTTACCAGCCCCTTCCAGGTTGCCATCGTCATCTTCACCATCACCAAAATCCTCCTCATCCTCCCACTCTGCATCCTCGTCCTCTTTGTGGGCCACCAACGCTGGAGGCAGCGAGGTCCTGGTGCAACATTGAGCCACTTTGATATCTTAACCTACCACCTGGTCGCTATCGAGGTATTAAATGTCATACTGGCCATTCTTAACTCTTGGATCACTTACGATAATTCGCCATCATCCTGGGTTGCCTTAAAAAGTGCTTTTTCTGTTTCTTTCCCTGGACAATTGTTTTACCAATGTTTGACCAGCATCGATCGCTACCTGGCTGTCGTCCATCCCATCATCTACCTGCACCTGCGAAATCGAAATACAGTTAAAATCATTTACATCAGCAGTGGGTTTGCTTTGCTGCTGTGCGCTGCAGTGTTTGTTGTATTTTATGAGTGTGCGCTTGTATTAATCATCATCCCAGTGTTCAGCCACTCAGTCCTCTCTTTGGTAGTCGTCTCTTTCTGCAGCCTCTCTGTTCTCCATGCTCTAAAACATCCGGGGCCGGGGGAGGGGAGCGGGGCTAACCAATTCAAGCAGAGGGCCTTCAACACCACCATGGCCATACTGGCAGTGCTCTTATTGTGGTTTGTGGGGATTCTGGTTGGCTATGCACTGGCCTTTTCTGAAGCAGTGGTCGACAAGTGTTTACCATCATCAATTGGTTTCTTCTTCTCCCTCCCGAGTAGTCTGGTGATTCCTCTGCTGTTCCTACACAGAGTGAGAAAACTACCATGTGGTCTGTACAACTCTGAGTAGAGAGAGAATATTTGTAGGCCAGCCAGGAAGTTAGCATCACCGTGGAGCCCTCTACAAAAAGCCAATGGGACTCTTCCACTGGGTTTTGGATTATTGCAGAAAATGAAGTCAATGAAAAGAAAATCTTTACGGCACGATAGATAAGAAAAGATAAGATTTGGAGGAAGAGAACCATATGTACATAAATTGCTATTGTGGCAGCTTAACGCTTCCGAAAGAAACTTCTGATATTAACCTTAAAGATTTTCTATTTAGTGCTTTCTCACTCTCTTGTTCTCTGATGTTGTTGATACAGTGATTCTGAACATAGAGTAAGAAATGCAGACTATAAGGGACATTTATATTCTTGATGCAAGGAAGTCTGTGTGGTGTTCAGGGCTCGTAGGTGGTTTCTAGGGATGTAGCTTGTATATTTTTTATTTCATGTGTAAATGTATCATATTCTGTAATTAAATCAGTTGTCATGGTGATTTTGTCTACTGTTACTTTGAAAGAGGCAGAAATTAATATGTCCCATGTTGTGTCCATACTCACTGAGAAACAGTTTCCCACAGTTTCTTCTTTTCCCACAGGTGAAGCTAACAGCTGACAAGCAAGACTCCTTATTTAAAAATGGCGTCTGTGTAGTTAAGTTAAATGACTGAGTGGAAATCAGCTACAAAACCCAACCTACACTTCAGTTTTAACACAATACACACTGGTAATAACTTCGGCTAGTAGCTTTAGCTAGTTAGCTCAGGTTAACTTACTACGGCTAAGTGTAAGCATCTCGGATGTATTTCCGGTTTTCATGTTTTCCTTCCTTCTTAATTAGTCCCGCCCCCTCGCGCACCTGTCAGCTCGGAATACTCTCCTCTGATTGGCTAACGACAGATTGACACTTTGTTTGACCAGTAAACGGACGATGAGAGATTCAAGGACAACTCAGAACAGCGGACATCTCAGTACCTTGCCAAACAACATATTTGAAGCTCTACCTTAATTTTAAAATGTATATATGAAAAAAACACATTTTCTAAAGTATAACAATATTTTATTGATTTGGTATATTGTTTTAATCTTGTGTCCCCTTGTTAATTATATTTTCAGTTTTTTATGTAATATATAATATAATCTTATATTGTTTCTTTTCTTTCATCTGTAAAAATGTCAATTTCTGTATTTAAATTTCAAGTTGTTTATAATTTTTTTGCTTTTTAAATGTTACCTTATGTTTTGCTTTCTTATCTTCTGAAGCACCTTTTCCTGAAGTTTATTCAACTTTTTATGTGTTTGATAAGTTTGGTTTTGATGAGTTATTGGATGATATCAAAATGGACTGTGACTTTTCATGATTGACAGCTGAGACTGACTCCTGATTGGTTGAAAACATGCATTCGAATGACGTCATGAGCACAAGATGGCAGCGAATGCATCAGAGTTATTTTAGCTTTGTTTCTGGAGAGAAGAAGGAAGTGGAGACGTGTCGTCTAAGAACGTAACTCTGTCATGTTGGTTGTGCTTCATTAAATAACAATGAAACAAGAAGGAGAAGGTGTTTGAATTCTTTTAATTTTTCTAGGTTACATTTAACGACTTTAAGTCAAATTTGAAGTTTGCCAACTACAAAAATACTTAATTTAGTAACATGCAAATTAATTAAGTTTTTGTCAACTCTGTTGAAATAGTTCTTAACTTTAATTTGAACAAACTTCATTTAAAGCCAGAGAAAACCCACACAGAGACGTGGAGAACATGCAAACACCACACAAGAAGACTGGTGAACTGGGAATCAGTTCATGAACGTTCTTACAGTGAACACAATGCTAACCACTATACCACCGTGCCTCTCTCTAACTATAAAAGGGGCGTCCTCAGGGATGTTTTTAAATCTAGAGGATAAAGTTGTGTTCTCTACCTTTGACTCCTGGATAACTTTGCTGTAACATAAGATTCAGAGCCATATGAGCTTGATTTGAAAGTGCAGTACATAGTCAACTAAGCTTTTACCTTTGTCTCTAAATGGAAAAATATTACACAGTAGATAAGTAAGTACCACAGGTTTATTTCACATTGTTCCATGTCACACCTCACATGATTTAGCTAATGTATTCTATGGAAAGTAAATTGGTTTGATTTGATTTACATGAAGCATTGTTTAAACAGTAAAATATGGAGTTTACCCAACATGCAAAAGAATACAACCACAGCCCTGCTCCCATTTGTCCGTCTCATGAGCTTAATGGTTAGAAAACATCAGGACCAGAACGCAAGAGCACACACAAGAGCTACTGACGACAAAGGTATGTGTCATATTAAATATTACTGTATTCTGCCTTTCTTGAACAATTATATTTTAGTATTATAATTTTTTTTTCCTGTTACACCCTTTTAAGTTTTCACTCGTTGCAGCCAGTGCTACCGGCAGAACTTTCACAATAAAAAACTGCAAAACCTCTTAAGGTAATTTAATGTGCAACAGTGGAAGTTTCTCATCAGAGACACAGAGCAATAAGTAAATATGATGTGAATATGTTGTGACTGATGCTAAATTTCACAGCCGTATTTCTTTTAAATGAATTAACAGAACATATTATTTTTCTTCCTCTTCAGACGAGTCATGTCAGTCAACTCCTCTGACTCCATTCAAAGTTCCAGCTGCTTTACCGGCTCCTTACAGGTTTCCACCGTCATCTTCACCATCACCAAAATCCTCCTCATCCTCCCACTCTGCATCCTCGTCCTCTTTGTGGGCCACCAACGCTGTCGCCAGCTACGTCGTGGTGCAACATTGAGCCACTTTGATATTTTAACCTACCACCTGGTCGCTATCGAGATATTAAATGTTATACTGGCCATTCTCAACTCTTGGATCACTTACGTTGATCTTCCATCAGTGAGGATTGCCTCGGTAATTGTTTTTTCTGTAACTTTCCCTGGACAATTGTTTTACCAATGTTTGACCAGCATCGATCGCTACCTGGCTGTCGTCCATCCCATCATCTACCTGCGCCTGCGAAATCAAAATGCAGTTAAAATCATTTACATCAGCAGTGGGTTTGCTTGGCTGCTGTGTGCTTCAGTGTTAGCAGTAGTATATGAGTGTGCAGAGGAATTAAACATCATCCCAGTGTTCAGCCTCTTAGTCCTCTCCTTGATAGTCGTCTCTTTCTGCAGCCTCTCTGTTCTCCATGCTCTAAAACATCCAGGGCCGGGCGACGGGGGCGGGGCTAACCAATTCAAGCAGAGGGCCTTTTACACCACCATGGCCATACTGGCAGTGCTCTTATTGTGGTTTGTGGGGATTCTGGTTGGCTTTGCAGTGGGCCTTTCTGAAGCGGTGGTCGACAAGTGTTTGCCAGTGTCAATTGGTGCCTTCTTCTCCCTCCCAGGTAGTCTGGTGGTTCCTCTGCTGTTCCTACACAGAGAGAGAAAACTACCATGTTGTCTGTACAACTCTGAGTAGAGAGAGAATATTTGTAGGCCAGCCAGGAAGTTAGCATCACCATGGAGCCCTCTACAAAAAGCCAATGGGACTCTTCCACTGAGTTTTGGAGTATTGCAGAAAATAAAGTCAGTGAAAAGAAAATCTTTATGGCATGATAGATAAGAAAATATACAATTTGGAGGAAGGGAACCATATGTACATAAAATACTATTGTGGCAGCTTAACGCTTCCAAAAGAAACTTCTGATATTAACCTTAAAGATTTTCTATTTAGTGCTTTCTCACTCTCTTTCTCTGATGTTGTTGATACAGTGATTCTGTACATGAAGTAAGAAATGCAGAATATTAGGGACATTAATATTATTGATGCAAGGAAGTCTGTGTGGTGTTCAGGGCTCTCAGGTTGTTTCTAGGGATGTAGTTTGTATATTTTTTATTTCAAGTGTAAATGTGTCATATCCTGTAATGAAATCAGTTGTCATGGTGATATTGTTACACAGACTTTCTACTGTTACTTTGAACGAGGCAGAAATGAATATGTCCCATGTTGTGTCCATACTCACTGAGAAACAGTTTCCCACAGTTTCTTCTGGTCCCCACAGGTGAAGCTAACAGCTGACAAGCAAGACTCCATATTTAAAAAATGGCGTCTATGTAGTTAAGTTAAATGACTGAGTGAAAAACAGCTACAAAACCCAACCTACACTTCAGTTTTAACACAATACACACTGGTAATAACTTCGGCTAGTAGCCTTAGCTCTTTTGCTCAGGTTAACTTACTGAACCTACGGCTAAGTGTTAGCATCTCGGGTGTATTTCCGGTTTTCATGTTTTCCTTCCTTCTTAATTAGTCCCGCCCCCTCGCGCATCTATCAGCTCGGAATACTCTCCTCTGATTGGCGAACGACAGATTGACACTTGGTTTGACCAGTAAACGGAGGAGGAGAGATTCAAGGACAACTCAGAACAGCGGACATCTCAGCACCTTCCCAAACAAAGTATTTCTCCATATTAATGCAGAACATCTTAAAAAAACAGCTCTTCCTTATATATTAAAATGTATATATGAAAAAAACACATTTTCTAAAGTATAACAATATTTTATTGATTTGGTATATGGTTTTAATCTTGTGTCCCTGTGTAAATTATATTTTCTGTTTTTTATGTAATATTTAATCTTATCTTATTTCTTTTCTCACATCTGTAACAATTTTTATTTCTGTATTTAAATTTCAAGTTGTTTATTATTTTTTTGCTTTTTAACTGTTTCCTTCAGTTTTACATTTTTATCTTCTGAAGCACCTTTTCCGGAAGTTTATTCAATTTTTCATGTGTTTGATAAGTTTGGTTTCAATGAGTAATTTGATTATATAAAAATGGACTGTGACTTTTCATGATTGACAGCTGAGAATGACTCATGATTGGTTGAGAACAAGCATCCGAATGACATCATGAGCACAAGATGGCAGCGAACGCATCAGAGTTATTTTAGCTTTGTTTCCAGAGAGAGGAAGGAAGTGGAGACGTGTCGTCTAAGAACGTAACTCTGTCATGTTGCTTGTGCTTCATTAAATAAAAACAAGGAAACAAGAAAGAGAATCTGTTTGAATTCTTTTCATTTTAAGTTTACATTTGCAGAAACATTTCATGGTTGGACAGACTTTGGGTAAAATTTTTCAAATTAAAGTGGTCAACTGTGTTAATAAAGCTCGTAACTTTAATTTGAACAAACTTCATTTAAAGCCAGAGAAAACCCACACAGAGACGTGGAGAACATGCAACAACCACACAAGAAGACTGGTGAACTGGGAATCAGTTTATGAACGTTCTTACAGTGAACACAATGCTAACCACTATACCACCGTGCCTCTCTCAAACTATAATAGGCAAGTCCTCGCAGATGTTTCTAAATCTAGAGGATGCAGTTGTTTTCTCTACCTTTGACTCCTGGATAACTTTGCTGTAACATAAGATTCAGAGCCATATGAGCTTGATTTGAAAGTGCAGTACACAGTCAACTAAGTTTTACCTTTGTCTCTAAATGGAAAAATATTACACAGTAGATAAGTTAGTACCACAGGTTTATTTCACATTGTTCCATTTCACACCTCACATCATTTAGCTAATGTCTTCTATGGAAAATAAATTTGTTTGATTCGATTTACATGAAGCACTGTTTAAACAGTAAAGCATGGAGTTTACCAAACATGCAAAAGAATACAACCACAGCCCTGCTCCCATTTGTCCGTCTCATGAGCTTAATGGTTAGAAAACATCAGGACCAGAACGCAAGAACACACACAAGAGCTACTGACAGCAAAGGTATGTGTCATATTGGTTATTACTGGATTATGCTTCTCTTAAATAATTATTATTTTAGTATTATAATTAGTTTTTTCCTTTTAAGTTCTCACTCGTCGCAGCCAGTGCTACCTGAGGCACTTTCACAATAAAAGACTGCAAAACCTCTTAAGGGCTTTTAATGTGGAACAGGGGAAGTTTCTGATCAGAGACACAGAGCAATAAGTAAATATCCAGTGAATATGATGTGAATGATGCTAAATTTCACAGCCATAAACTCAAGTATAAATATCTTTCCCATATTTCAGAGACAGGTTCTGTCAAATAAATCAACAGAACATATTATTTTTCTTCCTCTTCAGACGAGTCATGTCAGTCAACTCCTCAGACTCATATCAAGGCTACAAATGCTTTACCAGCCCCGTCCAGGTTGCCATCGTCATCTACACCATCACCAGAATCCTCCTCATCCTCCCACTCTGCATCCTCGTCCTCTTTGTGGGCCACCAACGCTGGAGGCAGCGATGTCCTGGCGCAACATTGAGCCACTTTGATATCTTAACCTACCACCTGGTGGCTATCGAGATATTAAATGTCATAACAGCCATTTTCTACTCTTGGATCAGTTACAATAGTTTGCCATCAGTGTGGATTGCCTTAAAAATTACTATTTCTGTTGCTTTCCCTGGACAATTGTTTTACCAATGTTTGACCAGCATCGATCGCTACCTGGCTGTCGTCCATCCCATCATCTACCTGCGCCTGCGAAATCGGAATGCAGTTAAAATCATTTACATCAGCAGTGGGTTTGCTTGGCTGCTGTGCGCTGCAGTGTTTGTTGTAGTTTATGAGTGTTCAGAGGAATTATCCCACATCCCAGTGGTCAGCCTCTTAGTCCTCTCCTTGATCGTCGTCTCTTTCTGCAGCCTCTCTGTTCTCCATGCTCTAAAACATCCAGGGCCGGGGGAGGGGGGCGGGGCTAACCAATTCAAGCAGAGGGCCTTCAACACCACCATGGCCATACTGGCAGTGCTCTTATTGTGGTTTGTGGGGATTCTGGTTGGCTATGCAGTGGGCCTTTCTGAAGCGGTGGTTGACAAGTGTTTACCAGTGTCAATTGGTTTCTTCTTCTCCCTCCCGGGTAGTCTGGTGGTTCCCCTGCTGTTCCTACACAGAGAGAGAAAACTACCGTGTTGTCTGTACAACTCTGAGTAGAGAGAGAATATTTGTAGGCCAGCCAGGAAGTTAGCATCACCATGGATCCCTCTACAAACAGCCAATGGGACTCTTACACTGTGATGTGGATTATTGCAGAAAATAAAGTCAGTGAAAAGAAAATCTTTACCGCACGATAGATAAGAAGAGATAAGATTTGGAGGAAGAGAACCATATGTACATTAATTACTATTGTGGCAGCTTAAAGCTTCCGAAAGAAACTTCTGATATTAACCTTAAAGATTTTCTATTTAGTGCTTTCTCACTCTCTCTTTCTCTGATGTTGTTGATACAGTGATTCTGTACATAGAGTAAGAAATGCAGAATATTAGGGACATTAATATTATTGATACAAGGAAGTCTGTGTGGTGTTCAGGGCTCTCAGGTTGTTTCTAGGGATGTAGTTTGTATATTTTTTATTTCAAGTGTAAATGTGTCATATCCTGTAATTAAATCAGTTGTCATGGTGATATTGTTAAACAGACTTTCTACTGTTACTTTGAAAGAGTCAGAAATGAATATGTCCCATGTTGAGTCCATACTCACTGAGAAACAGTTTCCCACAGTTTCTACTAGTCCCCACAGGTGAAGCTAACAGCTAACAAGCAAGACTCCATATTTAAAAATGGCATCTGTGTAGTTCAGTTAAATGACTGAGTGGAAATCAGCTACAAAACCCAACCTACACTTCAGTTTTAACACAATACACATTGGTAATAACTTCGGCTACTAGCCTTAGCTGTTTAGCTCAGGTTAACTTACTGAACCTACGGCTAAGTGTTAGCATCTCGGGTGTATTTCCGGTTTTCATGTTTTTCTTCCTTCTTAATTAGTCCCGCCCCCTCGCGCATCTATCAGTTCGGAATACTCTCCTCTGATTGGCGAACGACAGATTGACACTTGGTTTGACCAGTAAACGGAGGAGGAGAGATTCAAGGACAACTCAGAACAGCGGACATCTCAGCACCTTCCCAAACAAAGTATTTCACCATATTAATGCAGAACATCTTAAAAAACAGCTCTTCCTTATATATTAAAATGTATATATGAAAAAAACACATTTTCTAAAGTATAACAATATTTTATTGATTTGGTATATGGTTTTAATCTTGTGTCCCTGTGTAAATTATATTTTCTGTTTTTTATGTAATATTTAATCTTATCTTATTTCTTTTCTCACATCTGTAACAATTTTTATTTCCGTATTTAAATTTCAAGTTGTTTATTATTTTTTTGCTTTTTAACTGTTTCCTTCAGTTTTACATTTTTATCTTCTGAAGCACCTTTTCCGGAAGTTTATTCAATTTTTCATGTGTTTGATAAGTTTGATTTCAATGAGTAATTTGATTATATAAAAATGGACTGTGACTTTTCATGATTGACAGCTGAGAATGACTCATGATTGGTTGAGAACAAGCATCCGAATGACATCATGAGCACAAGATGGCAGCGAACGCATCAGAGTTATTTTAGCTTTGTTTCCAGAGAGAGGAAAGAAGTGGAGACGTGTCGTCTAAGAACGTAACTCTGTCATGTTGCTTGTGCTTCATTAAATAAAAACAAGGAAACAAGAAAGAGAATCTGTTTGAATTCTTTTCATTTTAAGTTTACTTTTGCAGAAACATTTCATGGTTGGACAGACTTTGGTTAAAATTTTTCAAATTAAAGTGGTCAACTGTGTTAATAAAGCTCGTAACTTTAATCTGAACAAACTTCATTTAAAGCCAGAGAAAACCCACACAGAGACGTGGAGAACATGCAAACACCACACATGAAGACTGGTGAACTGGGAATCAGTTCATGAACGTTCTTACAGTGAACACAATGCTGACCACTATACCACCGTGCCTCCTTTTAACTATAATAGGCAAGTCCTCATGGATGTTTCTAAATCTAGAGGATGCAGTTTTCTTCTCTACCTTTGACTCCTGGATAACTTTGCTGTAACACAAGATTCAGAGCCATATGAGCTTGATTTGAATGTGCGGTACACAGTCAACTAAGCTTTACCTTTGTCTCTAAATGGAAAAATATTACACAGTAGATAAGTTAGTCCCACAGGTTTATTTCACATTGTTCCATGTCACACCTCACATGATTTAGCTAATGTCTTCTATGGAAAGTAAATTGGTTTGATTTGATTTACATGAAGCATTGTTTAAACAGTATATGGAGTTTACCCAACATGCAAAAGAATACAACCACAGCCCTGCTCCCATTTGTCCGTCTCATGAGCTTAATGGTTAGAAAACATCAGGACCAGAACGCAAGAGCAAACACAAGAGCTACTGACGACAAAGGTATGTGTCATATTAAATATTTCTGAATTTTGCCTTTCTTGAACAATTATATTTTAGTATTATAATTTGTTTTTTCCGTTACACCCTTTTAAGTTTTCACTCGTTGCAGCCAGTGCTACCGGCAGAACTTTCACAATAAAAGACTACAAAACCTCTTAAGGTATTTTAATTTGGAACAGGGGAAGTTTCTGATCAGAGCCACAGAGCAATAAGTAAATATGCCGTGAATATGTTGTGACTGATGCTAAATTTCACAGCCATATTTCTTTTAAATTAAAAACTCTTTTAAGACTGGCCTAAAAACCTTTTTATTCAAGAAGGCGTTTTTACTTTGAGTTGAGTTTTTTTTAGGACTTTGTTTTTAACTATGTACTTGTGGCACTCTGAGATCCTCGGATGAAGAGTGCCTTACAAATAAAATGAATTATTATTATTATTTTTATTAAATAAGTCACCAGAATATATATTTTTTTTTCTTCCACTTCAGACGAGTCATGTCAGTCAACTCCTCAGACTCATATCAAGGCTACAAATGCTTTACCAGCCCCGTCCAGGTTGCCATCGTCATCTACACCATCACCAGAATCCTCCTCATCCTCCCATTCTGCATCCTCGTCCTCTTTGTGGGCCACCAACGCTGGAGGCAGCGATGTCCTGGCGCAACATTGAGCCACTTTGATATCTTAACCTACCACCTGGTCGCTTTCGAGATATTAAATGTCATAGCGGCAATTCTCAACTTTTGGATCACTTACAATAATTTGCCATCAGTGATGATTGCCTTAAAATTTACTCTTTCTGTTTCTTTCTCTGGACAATTGTTTTACCAATGTTTGACCAGCATCGATCGCTACCTGGCTGTCGTCCATCCCATCATCTACCTGCGCCTGCGAAATCGAAATGCAGTTAAAATCATTTACATCAGCAGTGGGTTTGCTTGGCTGCTGTGCGCTGCAGTGTTTGTTGTAGTTTTTGAGTGTTCAGAGGAATTAATCAACATCCCAGTGGTCAGCCTCTTAGTCCTCTCCTTGATAGTCGTTTCTTTCTGCAGCCTCTCTGTTCTCCATGCTCTAAAACATCCAGGGCCGGGGGAGGGGGGCGGGGCTAACCAATTCAAGCAGAGGGCCTTTAACACCACAATGGCCATACTGGCGGTGCTCTTATTGTGGTTTTTGGGTTTTCTGGTTGGCTTTGCAATGGGCCTTTCTGAAGCAGTGGTCGACAAGTGTTTACCAGTGTCAATTGGTTTCTTCTTCTCCCTCCCGAGTAGTCTGGTGATTCCTCTGCTGTTCCTACACAGAGAGAGAAAACTACCATGTTGTCTGTACAACTCTGAGTAGAGAGAGAATATTTGTAGGCCAGCCAGGAATTTAGCATCACCATGGAGACCTCTACAAAAAGTCAATGGGACTCTTCCACTGTGTTTTGGATTTTTGCAGAAAATAAAGTCAGTGAAAACAAAATCTTTACGGCACGATAGATAAGAAAAGATACGATTTTGAGGAAGGGAACCATATGTACATAAATTACTATTGTGGCAGCTTAACGCTTCCGAAAGAAACTTCTGATATTAACCTTAAAGATTTTCTATTTAGTGCTTTCTCACTCTCTCTTTCTCTGATGTTGTTGATACAGTGATTCTGTACATAGAGTAAGAAATGTTGAATATTAGGGAACTAAATATTATTGATGCAACGAAGTCTGTGTGGTGTCCATAGTCACTGAGAAACAGTTTCCCACAGTTTCTTCTGGTCCCCACAGGTGAAGCTAACAGCTGACAAGCAAGACTCCATATTAAAAAATGGCGTCTGTGTTGTTCAGTTAAATGACTGAGTGGAAATCAGCTACAAAACCCAACCTACACTTCAGTTTTAACACAATACACACTGGTAATACCTTCGGCTAGTAGCTTTAGCTAATTAGCTCAGGTTAACTTACTGAACCTACATGCTAAGTGTTAGCATCTTGGGTGTAATTCCGGTACCATGTTTTCCTTCCTTCTTAATTAGTCCCGCCCCCTTGCACACCTATTAGCTTGGAATACTCTTCTCTGATTGGCGAACAACAGATTGACACTTAGTTTGACCAGTAAACGGAGGAGGAGAGATTCAAGGACAACTCAAAAAAGCGGACATCTCACCACCTTCCCAAACAACGTATTTCTCCATATTAATGCAGAACATCTTAAAAAACAGCTCTATGTTATATATTAAAATGTATATATGAAGTCAGCACTTTTTCAAAAGTATAACAACATTTTATTGATTTGGTAGATGATTTTAATCCTGTGTCCTTGTGTTTATCATCTTTTCTTTTTTGGGGGTATTTTTGTATCTTATCTTGTTTCTTTTCTTTCATCTGTAAAACAATTTATGTCTGTGTTTGAGTTAAAGTTGTTTATTATTTTTTGCTTTTAACTGTTACCTTCAGCTTTACATTCTTATCTTCTGAAGCATCTTTTCCTGAAGTGTATTCTAATGTTCATGTTTCTGATAAGTTGGGTTTTGATGACTTTTTTGATGATATAAAGATGGACTGCGACTTTTCATGATTGACAGCTCAGACTGACTCCTGATTGGTGGAGAACATGCATCTGAATGACGTCATGAGCACAAAATGGTAGCGAACGCACCAGAGTTTTTTTAGCTTTGTTTCCAGAGAGAGGAAGGAAGTGGAGACATGTCGTCTAAGAACGTAACTCTGTCATGTTGCTTGTGCTTCATTAAATAAAAACAAGGAAACAAGAAAGAGAATCTGTTTGAATTCTTTTCATTTTAAGTTTACATTTGCAGAAACATTTCATGGTTGGACAGACTTTGGGTAAAATTTTTCAAATTAAAGTGGTCAACTGTGTAAATAATGCTCATAACTTTAATTTGAACAAACTTCATCTAAAGCCAGAGAAAACCCACACAGAGACGTGGAGAACATGCAAACACCACACATGAAGACTGGTGAACTGGGAATCAGTTCATGAACGTTCTTACAGTGAACACAATGCTAACCACTATACCACCGTGCCTCTCTCTAACTATAATAGGCAAGTCCTGAGGTATGTTTCTAAATCTAGAGGATGCAGTTGTGTTCTCTACCTTTGACTCCTGGATAACTTTGCTGTAACATAAGATTCAGAGCCATATGAGCTTGATTTGAAAGTGCATTACACAGTCAACTAAGCTTTACCTTTGTATCTAAATGGACAAATAGTACAGAGTAGATAAGTTAGTACCACAGGTTTATTTCACTTTGATCCATTTCACACCTCACATGATTTAGCTAATGTCTTCTATGGAAAGTAAATTGGTTTGATTTGATTAACATGAAGCATTGTTTAAACAGTAAAATGTGGAGTTTACCAAACATGCAAAAGAATACAACCACAGCCCTGCTCCCATTTGTCCGTCTCATGAGCTTAATGGTTAGAAAACATCAGGACCAGAACGCAAGAGCACACACAAGAGCTACTGACGACAAAGGTATGTGTCATATTAAATATTTCTGAATTTTGCCTTTCTTGAACAATTATATTTTAGTATTATAATTTGTTTTTTCCGTTACACCCTTTTAAGTTTTCACTCGTTGCAGCCAGTGCTACCGGCAGAACTTTCACAATAAAAGACTACAAAACCTCTTAAGGTATTTTAATTTGGAACAGGGGAAGTTTCTAAACAGAGACACAGAGAAATAAGTAAATATGCCGTGAATATGTAGTAAATGATGCTAAATTTCACAGCCATATTTCTTTTAAATTAGTCACCAGAATATATTTTTTTTCTTCCTCTTCAGACCAGTCATGTCAGTCAACTCCTCTGACTCCATTCAAAGATACAACTGCCTTACCGGCCCCTACCAGGTTGCCATCATCATCTTCACCATCACCAAAATCCTCCTCATCCTCCCACTCTGCATCCTCGTCCTCTTTGTGGGCCACCAACGCTGGAGGCAGCGAAGTCCTGGCGCAACATTGAGCCACTTTCATATCTTAACCTACCACCTGGTCGCTATCGAGGTATTAAATGTCATAACAGCCATTCTTAACTCTTGGCTCACTTACGATAATTCGCCATCATCCTGGATTGCCTTAAAAATTGCTTTTTCTGTTGCTTTCCCTGGACAATTGTTTTACCAATGTTTGACCAGCATCGATCGCTACCTGGCTGTCGTCCATCCCATCATCTACCTTCGCCTGCGAAATCGAAATGCAGTTAAAATCATTTACATCAGCAGTGGGTTTGCTTTGCTGCTGTGCGCTGCAGTGTTTGGTTTAGTTTTTAAGTGTGCAGAGGAATTAATCACCATCCCAGTGTTCAGCCTCTTAGTCCTCTCCTTGATAGTCGTCTCTTTCTGCAGCCTCTCTGTTCTCCATGCTCTAAAACGTCCAGGGCCGGGCGACGGGGGAGGGGCTAACCAATTCAAGCAGAGGGCCTTCAACACCACCATGGCCATACTGGCGGTGCTCTTATTGTGGTTTGTGGGGATTCTGGTTGGCCTTGCACTGACCTTTTCTAAAGCAGTGGTCGACCAGTGTTTACCATCATCAATTGGTTTCTTCTTCTCCCTCCCGAGTAGTCTGGTGGTTCCCCTGCTGTTCCTACACAGAGTGAGAAAACTACCGTGTTGTCTGTACAACTCTGAGTAGAGAGAGAATATTTGTAGGCCAGCCAGGAAGTTAGCATCACCGTGGAGCCCTCTACAAAAAGCCAACGGGTCTCTTCCAATGTGTTTTGGATTATTGCAGAAAATAAAATCAGTGAAAAGCAAATCTTTTCGGCACGATAGATACGAAAAGATAAGATTTGGAGGGAGGGATCCATATGTACAGCCGTGGCCAAAAGTTTTGAGAATGACACAAATATACATTTTCACAAAGTCTGCTGCCTCAGATTTTATAATGGCAATTTGCATATACTCAAGAATGTTATGAAGAGTGATCAGATGAATTGCCATTAATTGCAAAGTCCCTCTTTGCCACGAAAATGAACTTTATCCCCAAAAAAACATTTACACTGCATTTCAGCCCTGCCCCAGAAGGACCAGCTGACATCATGTCAGTGATTCTCTTGTTAACACAGGGGAGAGTGTTGATGGGGACAAGTCTGGAGATCACTCTGTCATGCTGTTTTAGACAGAATACCTGACTGGAAGCTTTAAAAGGAGGGTGGTGCTTGAAGTCATTGTTCTTCCTCTGTTAACCATGGTTAACTGCAAGGAAACACGTACAGTCATCATTGCTTTGCACAAAAAGGATTTCAGAGGCCAGGATATTGCTCCCAGTAAGATTGCTGGCTGATTTTACCATTTATCGGATCATCAAGAACTTCAAGGAGAGAGGTTCAATTATTGTTAAAAAGGCTTCAGGGCGCCCAAGGAAGTCCAGCAAGCGCCAGGACCGTCTCCTAAAGTTGATTCAACTGCAGGAATGGGGCACCACTAGTGCAGAGGTTGGTCAGGAATGGCAGCAGTCAGGTGCGAGTGCATCTGCACGCACAGTGAGGCGAAGACGTTTGGAGGATGTCCTGGTGTCAAGAAGAGCAGCAAAGAATCCATTTATCTCCAGGAAAAACATCAGGGACAGACTTATATTCTGTCAAAGGTACAGGGATTGGACTGCTGAGGACTGGGGTAAAGTCATTTTTTCTGATGAATCCCCTTACCGATTGTTTAGGGCATCTGGAAAAAAGCTTGTCTGGAGAAGAAAAGGTGAGCGCTACCATCAGTTCTGTGCCGTGCCAACAGTAAAGCAACCTGAGAACATTCATGTGTGGGGTTGCTTCTCAGCCAAGGGAGTGGGCTCACTAACAATTTTGCCAAAGAACACAGCCATGAATAAAGAATGGTACCAAAACATCCTCCGACAGCCACTTCTCCCAACCATCCAAGAACAGTTTGGTGAGGAACAATGCCTTTTCCAGCATGAAGGAGCACCTTGCAATAAGGCGAAAGTGATAACTAAGTGGCTTGGGGGATAAAACCTCAAAATTTTGGGTCCATGGCTAGGATACTCCCCAGACCTTAATCCCATTGAGAATTTGTGATCAATCTTCAAGAGGCGGGTGGACAAACAAAAACCCACAAAATCTGACAAAGTCCAAGCATTAATTATGCAAAAATGAGCTACCATCAGTCAGGATGTGACCCAGAAGTTAATTGACAGCATGCCAGGGTGAATTGCAGAGGTCTTGAAAAAGAATGGTCAACACTGCAAATATTGACTCTTTGCATGAACTTAATGTAATTGTCAATAAAATCCTTTGACACTTGTAATTATACTTCAGTATACCATAGTAACATCTGATAAAAAGATCTGAAAACACTGAAGCAACACACTTTGTGAAAACCAATACTTGTGTCATTCTCAAAACTTCTGGCCACGGCTGTACATAAATTACAATTGTGGCATCTTAACGGATCTGAAAGAAACTTCTGATATTAACCTTAAAGATTTTCTATTTAGTGCTTTCTCACTCTCTCTTTCTCTGATGTTGTTGATACAGTGATTCTGTGCATAGAGTAAGAAATGCTGAATAGTAGGGACATTAATATTATTGATGCAAGGAAGTCTGTGTGGTGTTCAGGGCTCTCAGGTTGTGTCTAGGGATGTAGTTTTATTTATTTTTTATTTCTTGTGTAAACGTATCATATTCTCTAATTAATTCAGTTGTCATGGTGATATTGTTAAACAGACTTTCTACTGTTACTTTGAAAGAGTCAGAAATGAATATGTCCCATGTTGTGTCCATACTCACTGAGAAACAGTTTCCCACTGTTTCTACTAGTCCCCACAGGTGAAGCTAACAGCTGACAAGCAAGACTCCACATTTAAAAATGGCGTCTGTGTAGTTCAGTTAAATGACTCAGTGGAAATCAGCTACAAAACCCAACCTACACTTCAGATTTTACACAATACACACTGGTAATAAGTTCGGCTAGTAGCTTTAGCTCATTAGCTCAGGTTAACTTACTGAACCTACAGCTAAGTGTTAGCATCTCTGGTGTATTTCCGGTTTTCCTTCCTTCTAATTGAGTTCCGCCCCCTTGCACACCTGTTAGCTTGGAATACTCTTCTCTGATTGGTGAACGACTGATTGACACTTGGTTTGACCAGTAAACGGAGGAGAGATTCAAGGACAACTCAGAACAGTTAACATCTCAGCACCTTCCCAAACATAATTTCGCCATATTAATGGAGAACATCTTAAAAAACAGCTCTTCCTTATATATTAAAATGTTTATATGAAAAAAACAAATTTTCTAAAGTATAACAATATTTTATTGATTTGGTATACAGTTTTAATCTTGTGTCCCTGTGTTAATTATATTTTCTGTTTTTTCTGTAATATTTAATCTTATCTTGTTTCTTTTCTCTCATCTGTAACATTTTTAATTTCTGTATTTAAGTTTAAGATGTTTATTATTTTTTGCTTTATAACTGTTACTTTTAGTTTTACATTCCTATCTTCTGAAGCACCTTTTCGTGAAGTATATTCTAGTGTTCATGTGTTTGATAAGTTTGGTTTTAATGAGTTATCTGATGATATAAAAATGGACTGTGACTTTTCTTCATTGACAGCTGAGACTGACTCCTGATTGGTGGAGAACATGCATTTGAATGACATCATGAGCACAAGATGGCAGCGAACGCACCAGAGTTTTTTTAGCTTTGTTTCTGGAGAGAGGATTGAAGTGGAGACATGTCGTCTAAGAACGTAACTCTGTCATGTTGCTTGTGCTTCATTAAATAAAAACAAGGAAACAAGAAAGAGAAGCTGTTTGAATTTTTTTAATTTTAGGTTGACATTTGCAGAAACATTTCATGGTTGGACAGACTTTGGGTAAATTTTTTCAAATTAAAGTGGTCAACCGTGTTAATAAAGATCGTAAGTTTAATTTGAACAAACTTCATCTAAAGCCAGAGAAAACCCACACAGAGACTTGGAGAACATGCAAACACCACACATGAAGACTGGTGAACTGGGAATCAGTTCATGAACGTTCTTACAGTGAACACAATGCTAACCACTATACCACCGTGCCTCTCTCTAACTATAATAGGCAAGTCCTGAGGGATGTTTCTAAATCTAGAGGATGCAGTTGTGTTCTCTACCTTTGACTCCTGGATAACTTTGCTGTAACATAAGATTCAGAGACATCGAGCTTAATTTGAAAGTGCAGTACACAGTCAACTAAGCTTTACCTTTGTCTCTAAATGGACAAATAGTACAGAGTAGATAAGTTAGTAGCACAGGTTTATTTCACATTGTTCCATGTCACACCTCACATCATTAGGCTAATGTCTTCTATGGAAAATAAATTTGTTTGATTCGATTTACATGAAGCACTGTTTAAACAGTAAAACATGGAGTTTACCAAATATGCAAAAGAATACAACCACAGCCCTGCTCCCATTTGTCCGTCTCATGAGCTTAATGGTTAGAAAACATCAGGACCAGAACGCAAGAACACACACAAGAGCTACTGACGACAAAGGTATGTGTCATATTGGATATTGCTGTATTATGCTTTTCTTAAATAATTATTATTTTAGTATTATAATTCGTTTTTTCCTTTTAAGTTCTCACTCGTCGCAGCCAGTGCTACCTGAGGCACTTTCACAATAAAAGACTGCAAAACCTCTTAAGGTAATTTAATGTGGAACATGGGAAGTTTCTGATCAGAGACACAGAGCAATAAGTAAATATGCCGTGAATATGTTATGAATGATGCTAAATTTCACAGCCATATTTCTTTTAAATAAGTCACCTGAACATATTATTTTTCCTTCTCTTCAGACGAGTCATGGCAGTCAACTCCTCTCACTTCAATCAAAGATACGACTGCCTTACCGGCCCCTACCAGGTTGCCATCGTCATCTTCACCATCACCAAAATCCTCCTCATCCTCCCACTCTGCATCCTCGTCCTCTTTGTGGGCCACCAACGCTGGAGGCAGCGAGGTCCTGGTGCAACATTGAGCCACTTTGATATCTTAACCTACCACCTGGTCGCTATCGAGGTATTAAATGTCATACTGGCCATTCTTAACTCTTGGATCACTTACGATAATTCGCCATCATCCTGGATTGCCTTAAAAATTGCTTTTTCTGTTGCTTTCCCTGGACAATTGTTTTACCAATGTTTGACCAGCATCGATCGCTACCTGGCTGTCGTCCATCCCATCATCTACCTGCGCCTGCGAAATCGAAATGCAGTTAAAATCATTTACATCAGCAGTGGGTTTGCTTTGCTGCTGTGCACTGCAGTGTTTGTTGTATTTTATGAGTGTGCGCTTGTATTAATCACCATCCCATTGTTCAGCGTCTCTGTCCTCTCCTTGATAGTCGTCTCTTTCTGCAGCCTCTCTGTTCTCCATGCTCTAAAACATCCGGGGCCGGGGGAGGGGAGCGGGGCTAACCAATTCAAGCAGAGGGCCTTCAACACCACCATGGCCATACTGGCAGTGCTCTTATTGTGGTTTGTGGGGATTCTGGTTGGCTATGCACTGGCCTTTTCTGAAGCGGTGAGCGACCAGTGTATACTATCATCAATTGGTTTCTTCTTCTCCCTCCCGAGTAGTCTGGTGATTCCTCTGCTGTTCCTACACAGAGTGAGAAAACTACCATGTTGTCTGTACAACTCTGAGTAGAGAGAGAATATTTGTAGGCCAGCCAGGAAGTTAGCATCACCGTGGAGCCCTCTACAAAAAGTCAATGGGACTCTTCCACTGTGTTTTGGATTATTGCAGAAAATGAAGTCAATGAAAAGAAAATCTTTACGGCACGATAGATAAGAAAAGATAAGATTTGGAGGAAGAGAACCATATGTACATAAATTGCTATTGTGGCAGCTTAACGCTTCCGAAAGAAACTTCTGATATTAACCTTAAAGATTTTCTATTTAGTGCTTTCTCACTCTCTTGTTCTCTGATGTTGTTGATACAGTGATTCTGAACATAGAGTAAGAAATGCAGACTATAAGGGACATTTATATTCTTGATGCAAGGAAGTCTGTGTGGTGTTCAGGGCTCGCAGGTGGTTTCTAGGGATGTAGTTTGTATATTTTTTATTTCATGTGTAAATGTATCATATTCTGTAATTAAATCAGTTGTCATGGTGATTTTGTCTACTGTTACTTTGAAAGAGGCAGAAATGAATATGTCCCATGTTGTGTCCATACTCACTGAGAAACAGTTTCCCACAGTTTCTTCTTTTCCCACAGGTGAAGCTAACAGCTGACAAGCAAGACTCCTTATTTAAAAATGGCGTCTGTGTAGTTAAGTTAAATGACTGAGTGGAAATCAGCTACAAAACCCAACCTACACTTCAGTTTTAACACAACACACACTGGTAATAACTTCGGCTAGTAGCTTTAGCTAGTTAGCTCAGGTTAACTTACTACGGCTAAGTGTAAGCATCTCGGATGTATTTCCGGTTTTCATGTTTTCCTTCCTTCTTAATTAGTCCCGCCCCCTCGCGCACCTGTCAGCTCGGAATACTCTCCTCTGATTGGCTAACGACAGATTGACACTTGGTTTGACCAGTAAACGGACGATGAGAGATTCAAGGACAACTCAGAACAGCGGACATCTCAGTACCTTGCCAAACAACATATTTGAAGCTCTACCTTAATTTTAAAATGTATATATGAAAAAAACACATTTTCTAAAGTATAACAATATTTTATTGATTTGGTATATTGTTTTAATCTTGTGTCCCCTTGTTAATTATATTTTCAGTTTTTTATGTAATATATAATATAATCTTATATTGTTTCTTTTCTTTCATCTGTAAAAATGTCAATTTCTGTATTTAAATTTCAAGTTGTTTATAATTTTTTTGCTTTATAAATGTTACCTTATGTTTTGCTTTCTGATCTTCTGAAGCACCTTTTCCTGAAGTTTATTCAACTTTTTATGTGTTTGATAAGTTTGGTTTTGATGAGTTATTGGATGATATCAAAATGGACTGTGACTTTTCATGATTGACAGCTGAGACTGACTCCTGATTGGTTGAAAACATGCATTCGAATGACGTCATGAGCACAAGATGGCAGCGAATGCATCAGAGTTATTTTAGCTTTGTTTCTGGAGAGAAGAAGGAAGTGGAGACGTGTCGTCTAAGAACGTAAATCTGTCATGTTGGTTGTGCTTCATTAAATAACAATGAAACAAGAAGGAGAAGGTGTTTGAATTCTTTTAATTTTTCTAGGTTACATTTAACGACTTTAAGTCAAATTTGAAGTTTGCCAACTACAAAAATACTTAATTTAGTAACATGCAAATGAATTAAGTTTTTGTCAACTCTGTTGAAATAGTTCTTAACTTTAATTTGAACAAACTTCATTTAAAGCCAGGGAAGACCCACACAGAGACATGGAGAACATGCAAACACCACACAAGAAGACTGGTGAACTGGGAATCAGTTCATGAACGTTCTTACAGTGAACACAATGCTAACCACTATACCACCGTGGCTCTCTCTAACTATAAAAGGGGTGTCCTCAGGGATGTTTTTAAATCTAGAGGATAAAGTTGTGTTCTCTACCTTTGACTCTTGGATAACTTTGCTGTAACATAAGATTCAGAGCCATATGAGCTTGATTTGAAAGTGCAGTACATAGTCAACTAAGTTTTTACCTTTGTCTCTAAATGGAAAAATATTACACAGTAGATAAGTAAGTACCACAGGTTTATTTCACATTGTTCCATGTCACACCTCACATGATTTAGCTAATGTCTTCTATGGAAAGTAAATGGGTTTGATTCGATTTACATGAAGCACTGTTTAAACAGTAAAATATGGAGTTTACCAAACATGCAAAAGAATACAACCACAGCCCTGCTCCCATTTGTCCGTCTCATGAGCTTAATGGTTAGAAAACATCAGGACCAGAACGCAAGAACACACACAAGAGCTACTGACAGCAAAGGTATGTGTCATATTGGTTATTAGTGTATTATGCTTTTCTTAGATAATTATTATTTTAGTATTATAATTTGTTTTTTCCTTTTAAGTTCTCACTCGTCGCAGCCAGTGCTACCTGCACCACTTTCACAATAAAAGACTGCAAAACCTCTTAAGGGCTTTTAATGTGGAACAGGGGAAGTTTCTAATCAGAGACACAGAGCAATAAGTAAATATGCCGTGAATATGTTGTGATTGATGCTAAATTTCACAGCCATATTTCTTTTAAATAAGTCACCAGAATATATATATATTTTTCTTCCACTTCAGACCAGTCATGTCAGTCAACTCCTCTGACTCCAATCAAAGATACGACTGCCTTACCAGCCCCTACCAGGTTGCCACCGTCATCTTCACCATCACCAAAATCCTCCTCATCCTCCCACTCTGCATCCTCGTCCTCTTTGTGGGCCACCAACGCTGGCGCCAGCTAAGTCCTGGCGCAACATTGAGCCACTTTGATATCTTAACCTACCACCTGGTCGCTTTCGAGATATTAAATGTCATAGCGGCAATTCTCAACTTTTGGATCACTTACAATAATTTGCCATCAGTGATGATTGCCTTAAAATTTACTTTTTCTGTTTCTTTCTCTGGACAATTGTGTTACCAATGTTTGACCAGCATCGATCGCTACCTGGCTGTCGTCCATCCCATCATCTACCTGCACCTGCGAAATAGAAATGCAGTTAAAATCATTTACATCAGCAGTGGGTTTGCTTGGCTTCTGTGCGCTGCAGTGTTTGTTGTAGTTTTTGAGTGTTCAGAGGAATTAATCATCATCCCAGTGTTCAGCCACTCAGTCCTCTCCTTGATAGTCGTTTCTTTCTGCAGCCTCTCTGTTCTCCATGCTCTAAAACATCCAGGGCCGGGGGAGGGGGGCGGGGCTAACCAATTCAAGCAGAGGGCCTTTAACACCACCATGGCCATACTGGCGGTGCTCTTATTGTGTTTTTTGGGTTTTCTGGTTAACTTTGCAATGGGCCTTTCTGAAGCAGTGTTCGACAAGTGTTTACCATCATCAATTGGTGCCTTCTTCTCCCTCCCGAGTAGTCTGGTGGTTCCCCTGCTGTTCCTACACAGAGTGAGAAAACTACCATGTTGTCTGTACAACTCTGAGTAGAGAGAGAATATTTGTAGGCCAGCCAGGAATTTAGCATCACCATGGATCCCTCTACAAAAAGTCAATGGGACTCTTCCACTGTGTTTTGGATTTTTGCAGAAAATAAAGTCAGTGAAAACAAAATCTTTACGGCACGATAGATAAGAAAAGATAAGATTTGGAGGAAGGGAACCATATGTACATAAATAACTATTGTGGCAGCTTAACGCTTCCGAAAGAAACTTCTGATATTAACCTTAAAGATTTTCTATTTAGTGCTTTCTCACTCTCTTGTTCTCTGATGTTGTTGATACAGTGATTCTGTACATAGAGTAAGAAATGCAGACTATAAGGGATCTTAATATTCTTGATGCAAGGAAGTCTGTGTGGTGTTCAGGGCTCGTAGGTGGTTTCTAGGGATGTAGCTTGTATATTTTTTATTTCATGTGTAAATGTATCATATTCTGTAATTAAATCAGTTGTCATGGTGATTTTGTCTACTGTTACTTTGAAAGAGGCAGAAATTAATATGTCCCATGTTGTGTCCATACTCACTGAGAAACAGTTTCCCACAGTTTCTTCTTTTCCCACAGGTTAAGCTAACAGCTGACAAGCAAGACTCCTTATTTAAAAATGGCGTCTGTGTAGTTAAGTTAAATGACTGAGTGGAAATCAGCTACAAAACCCAACCTACACTTCAGTTTTAACACAACACACACTGGTAATAACTTCGGCTAGTAGCTTTAGCTAGTCAGCTCAGGTTAACTTACTACGGCTAAGTGTAAGCATCTCGGATGTATTTCCGGTTTTCATGTTTTCCTTCCTTCTTAATTAGTCCCGCCCCCTCGCGCACCTGTCAGCTCGGAATACTCTCCTCTGATTGGCTAACGACAGATTGACACTTTGTTTGACCAGTAAACGGACGATGAGAGATTCAAGGACAACTCAGAACAGCGGACATCTCAGTACCTTGCCAAACAACATATTTGAAGCTCTACCTTAATTTTAAAATGTATATATGAAAAAAACACATTTTCTAAAGTATAACAATATTTTATTGATTTGGTATATTGTTTTAATCTTGTGTCCCCTTGTTAATTATATTTTCAGTTTTTTATGTAATATATAATATAATCTTATATTGTTTCTTTTCTTTCATCTGTAAAAATGTCAATTTCTGTATTTAAATTTCAAGTTGTTTATAATTTTTTTGCTTTTTAAATGTTACCTTATGTTTTGCTTTCTTATCTTCTGAAGCACCTTTTCCTGAAGTTTATTCAACTTTTTATGTGTTTGATAAGTTTGGTTTTGATGAGTTATTGGATGATATCAAAATGGACTGTGACTTTTCATGATTGACAGTTGAGACTGACTCCTGATTGGTTGAAAACATGCATTCGAATGACGTCATGAGCACAAGATGGCAGCGAATGCATCAGAGTTATTTTAGCTTTGTTTCTGGAGAGAAGAAGGAAGTGGAGACGTGTCGTCTAAGAACGTAAATCTGTCATGTTGGTTGTGCTTCATTAAATAACAATGAAACAAGAAGGTGTTTGAATTCTTTTATTTTTTTAAGGTTACATTTAACGACTTTAAGTCAAATTTGAAGTTTGCCAACTACAAAAATACTTAATTTAGTAACATGCAAATGAATTAAGTTTTTGTCAACTCTGTTGAAATAGTTCTTAACTTTAATTTGAACAAACTTCATTTAAAGCCAGAGAAAACCCACACAGAGACATGGAGAACATGCAAACACCACACAAGAAGACTGGTGAACTGGGAATCAGTTCATGAACGTTCTTACAGTGAACACAATGCTAACCACTATACCACCGTGGCTCTCTCTAACTATAAAAGGGGCGTCCTCAGGGATGTTTTTAAATCTAGAGGATAAAGTTGTGTTCTCTACCTTTGACTCCTGGATAACTTTGCTATAACATAAGATTCAGAGCCATATGAGCTTGATTTGAAAGTGCAGTACATAGTCAACTAAGTTTTTACCTTTGTCTCTAAATGGAAAAATATTACACAGTAGATAAGTTAGTACCACAGGTTTATTTCACATTGATCCATGTCACACCTCACATGATTTAGCTAATGTCTTCTATGGAAAGTAAATGGGTTTGATTCGATTTACATGAAGCACTGTTTAAACAGTAAAATATGGAGTTTACCAGACATGCAAAAGAATACAACCACAGCCCTGCTCCCATTTGTCCGTCTCATGAGCTTAAGGGTTAGAAAACATCAGGACCAGAACGCGAGAACACACACAAGAGCTACTGACGACAAAGGTATGTGTCATATTGGTTATTACTGTATTATGCTTTTCTTAAATAATTATTATTTTAGTATTATAATTTGTTTTTTCCTTTTAAGTTCTCACTCGTCGCAGCCAGTGCTACCTGCACCACTTTCACAATAAAAGACTGCAAAACCTCTTAAGGGCTTTTAATGTGGAACAGGGGAAGTTTCTAATCAGAGACACAGAGCAATAAGTAAATATGCTGTGAATATGTTGTGACTGATGCTAAATTTCACAGCCGTATTTCTTTTAAATGAATTAACAGAACATATTATTTTTCTTCCTCTTCAGACGAGTCATGTCAGTAAACTCCTCTGACTCCATTCAAAGTTCCAGCTGCTTTACCGGCTCCTTACAGGTTTCCACCTTCATCTTCACCATCACCAAAATCCTCCTCATCCTCCCACTCTGCATCCTCGTCCTCTTTGTGGGCCACCAACGCTGTCGCCAGCTACGTCGTGGTGCAACATTGAGCCACTTTGATATTTTAACCTACCACCTGGTCGCTATCGAGATATTAAATGTTATACTGGCCATTCTCAACTCTTGGATCACTTACGTTGATCTTCCATCAGTGAGGATTGCCTCGGTAATTGTTTTTTCTGTAACTTTCCCTGGACAATTGTTTTACCAATGTTTGACCAGCATCGATCGCTACCTGGCTGTCGTCCATCCCATCATCTACCTGCGCCTGCGAAATCAAAATGCAGTTAAAATCATTTACATCAGCAGTGGGTTTGCTTGGCTGCTGTGTGCTTCAGTGTTAGCAGTACTATATGGGTGTGCAGAGGAATTAAACATCATCCCAGTGTTCAGCCTCTTAGTCCTCTCCTTGATAGTCGTCTCTTTCTGCAGCCTCTCTGTTCTCCATGCTCTAAAACATCCAGGGCCGGGCGACGGGGGCGGGGCTAACCAATTCAAGCAGAGGGCCTTTTACACCACCATGGCCATACTGGCAGTGCTCTTATTGTGGTTTGTGGGGATTCTGGTTGGCTTTGCAGTGGGCCTTTCTAAAGCGGTGGTCGACAAGTGTTTGCCAGTGTCAATTGGTTTCTTCTTCTCCCTCCCGGGTAGTCTGGTGGTTCCCCTGCTGTTCCTACACAGAGAGAGAAAACTACCATGTTGTCTGTACAACTCTGAGTAGAGAGAGAATATTTGTAGGCCAGCCAGGAAGTTAGCATCACCATGGAACCCTCTACAAAAAGCCAATGGGACTCTTCCACTGAGTTTTGGAGTATTGCAGAAAATAAAGTCAGTGAAAAGAAAATCTTTATGGCATGATAGATAAGAAAATATACAATTTGGAGGAAGGGAACCATATGTACATAAAATACTATTGTGGCAGCTTAACGCTTCCAAAAGAGACTTCTGATATTAACCTTAAAGATTTTCTATTTAGTGCTTTCTCACTCTCTTTCTCTGATGTTGTTGATACAGTGATTCTGTACATGAAGTAAGAAATGCAGAATATTAGGCACATTAATATTATTGATGCAAGGAAGTCTGTGTGTTGTTCAGGGCTCTCAGGTTGTTTCTAGGGATGTAGTTTGTATATTTTTTATTCCAATTGTAAATGTGTCATATCCTGTAATGAAATCAGTTGTCATGGTGATATTGTTAAACAGACTTTCTACTGTTACTTTGAACGAGGCAGAAATTAATATGTCCCATGTTGTGTCCATACTCACTGAGAAACAGTTTCCCACAGTTTCTTCTGGTCCCCACAGGTGAAGCTAACAGCTGACAAGCAAGACTCCATATTTAAAAATGGCGTCTATGTAGTTAAGTTAAATGACTGAGTGAAAAACAGCTACAAAACCCAACCTACACTTCAGTTTTAACACAATACACATTGGTAATAACTTCGACTAGTAGCCTTAGCTCTTTAGCTCAGGTTAACTTACTGAACCTACGGCTAAGTGTTAGCATCTCGGGTGTATTTCCGGTTTTCATGTTTTCCTTCCTTCTTAATTAGTCCCGCCCCCTCGCGCATCTATCAGTTCGGAAAACTCTCCTCTGATTGGCGAACGACAGATTGACACTTGGTTTGACCAGTAAACGGAGGAGGAGAGATTCAAGGACAACTCAGAACAGCGGACATCTCAGCACCTTCCCAAACATAGTATTTCTCCATATTAATGCAGAACATCTTAAAAAACAGCTCTTCCTTATATATTAAAATGTATATATGAAAAAAACACATTTTCTAAAGTATAACAATATTTTATTGATTTGGTATATGGTTTTAATCTTGTGTCCCTGTGTAAATTATATTTTCGGTTTTTTATGTAATATTTAATCTTATCTTATTTATTTTCTCACATCTGTAACAATTTTTATTTCTGTATTTAAATTTCAAGTTGTTTATTATTTTTTTGCTTTTTAACTGTTTCCTTCAGTTTTACATTTTTATCTTCTGAAGCACCTTTTCCGGAAGTTTATTCAATTTTTCATGTGTTTGATAAGTTTGGTTTCAATGAGTAATTTGATTATATAAAAATGGACTGTGACTTTTCATGATTGACAGCTGAGAATGACTCACGATTGGTAGAGAACAAGCATCCGAATGACATCATGAGCACAAGATGGCAGCGAACGCATCAGAGTTATTTTAGCTTTGTTTCCAGAGAGAGGAAGGAAGTGGAGACGTGTCGTCTAAGAACGTAACTCTGTCATGTTGCTTGTGCTTCATTAAATAAAAACAAGGAAACAAGAAAGAGAATCTGTTTGAATTCTTTTCATTTTAAGTTTACATTTGCAGAAACATTTCATGGTTGGACAGACTTTGGGTAAAATTTTTCAAATTAAAGTGGTCAACTGTGTTAATAAAGCTCGGAACTTTAATCTGAACAAACTTCATTTAAAGCCAGAGAAAACCCACACAGAGACGTGGAGAACATGCTAACACCACACAAGAAGACTGGTGAACTGGGAATCAGTTCATGAACGTTCTTACAGTGACCACAATGCTGACCACTATACCACCGTGCCTCCTTTTAACTATAATAGGCAAGTCCTCATGGATGTTTCTAAATCTAGAGGATGCAGTTTTCTTCTCTACCTTTGACTCCTGGATAACTTTGCTGTAACACAAGATTCAGAGCCATATGTGCTTGATTTGAATGTGCGGTACACAGTCAACTAAGCTTTACCTTTGTCTCTAAATGGAAAAATATTACACAGTAGATAAGTTAGTAGCACAGGTTTATTTCACATTGTTCCATGTCACACCTCACATGATTTAGCTAATGTCTTCTATGGAAAGTAAATTGGTTTGATTTGATTTACATGAAGCACTGTTTAAACAGTAAAATATGGAGTTTACCCAACATGCAAAAGAATACAACCACAGCCCTGCTCCCATTTGTCCGTCTCATGAGCTTAATGGTTAGAAAACATCAGGACCAGAACGCAAGAGCACACACAAGAGCTACTGACGACAAAGGTATGTGTCATATTAAATATTTCTGAATTCTGCCTTTCTTGAACAATTATATTTTAGTAATATAATTTGTTTTTTCTGTTACACCCTTTTAAGTTTTCACTCATTGCAGCCAGTGCTACCGGCAGAACTTTCACAATAAAAGACTGCAAAACCTCTTAAGGTATTTTAATTTGGAACAGTGGAAGTTTCTCAGATCAGAGACACAGAGCAATAAGTAAATATGCTGTGAATATGTTGTGAATGATGCTGAATTTCACGGCCGTAAACTCAAGTATATGTAAAAATATCTTTCCAATATTTCAGAGACAGGTTCTTTCAAATAAATTAACGGAACATGTTATTTATCCTCCTCACCAGACGAGTCATGTCAGTCAACTCCTCCGACTGCCTTACCGGCCCCTTCCAGGTTGCCACCGTCATCTTCACCATCACCAAAATCCTCCTCATCCTCCCACTCTGCATCCTCGTCCTCTTTGTGGGCCACCAACGCTGGAGGCAGCGATGTTCTGGTGCTACATTGAGCCACTTTGATATCTTAACCTACCACCTGGTCGCTAACGAGGTATTAAATGTCACAATGGCAATTCTCAACTCTTGGATCACTTACGCTTATCTTCCACCAGTGTGGATTGCATTTAAAATAGCTTTTTCTGTTACTTTCCCTGGACAATTGTTTTACCAATGTTTGACCAGCATCGATCGCTACCTGGCTGTCGTCCATCCCATCATCTACATGCGCCTGCAAAATCGAAATGCAGTTAAAATAATTTACATCAGCAGTGGGTTTGCTTGGCTGCTGTGCGCTGCAGTGTTTGTTGTAAGTTTTGAGTGTTCAGAGGAATTAATCGACATCCTAGTGTTCAGCCTCTTAGCCCTCACCTTGATAGTCGTCTCTTTTTGCAGCCTCTCTGTTCTCCATGCTCTAAAACATCCAGGGCCGGGGGAGGGGGGAGGGGCTAACCAATTCAAGCAGAGGGCCTTCAACACCATCATGGCCATACTGGCGGTGCTCTTATTGTGGTTTGTGGCGATTCTGGTTTGCTTTGCACTGAGTATTTCTGAAGCGGTGGTCGACCAGTGTTTACCAGTGTCAATTGGTGCCTTCTTCTCCCTCCCGGGTAGTCTGGTGGTTCCCCTGCTGTTCCTACACAGAGAGAGAAAACTACCATGTTGTCTGTACAACTCTGAGTAGAGAGAGAATATTTGTTGGCCAGCCAGGAAGTTAGCATCACCATGGATCACTCTACAAAAAGCCAATGGGACTCTTCCACTGTGTTTTGGATTATTAAAGAAAATAAAGTCAGTGAAAAGCAAATCCTTACGGTACGATAGATAAGAAAAGATAAGATTTGGAGGAAGGGAACCATATGTACATAAATTACAATTTTGGCAGCTTAAGGCTTCCTAAAGAAACTTCTGATATTAACCTTAAAGTTTTTCTTTTTAGTGCTTTCTCACTCTCCCCTTTCTCTGAAGTTGTAGAAATAGTGATTCTGAACATAGAGTAAGAAATGCAGAGTATTAGGGACCTTAATATTATTGATGCAAGGAAGTCTGTGTGGTATTCAGGGCTCTCAGGTGGTTTCTAGGGATGTAGTTTGTATATTTTTTATTTCAAGTGTAAATGTATCATATTCTGTAATTAAATCAGTTGTCATGGTGATTTTGTTAAACAAACTGTCTACTGTTACTTTGAAAGAGGCAGAAATGAATATGTCCCATGTTGTGTCCATACTCACTGAGAAACAGTTTCCCACAGTTTCTTCTGGTCCCCACAGGTGAAGCTAACAGCTGACAAGCAAGACTCCATATTTAAAAATGGCGTCTGTGTTGTTCAGTTAAATGACTGAGTGGAAATCAGCTACAAAACCCAACCTACACTTCAGTTTTAACACAATACACACTGGTAATAACTTCGGCTAGTAGCCTTAGCTAATTAGCTCAGGTTAACTTACTGAACCTACGGCTAAGTGTTAGCATCTCGGGTGTATTTCCGGTTTTCATGTTTTCCTTCCTTCTTAATTAGTCCCGCCCCCTCGCGCATCTATCAGCTCGAAATACTCTCCTCTGATTGGCGAACGACAGATTGACACTTGGTTTGACCAGTAGACGGAGGAGGAGAGATTCAAGGACAACTCAGAACAGCGGACATCTCAGCACCTTCCCAAACAAAGTATTTCTCCATATTAATGCAGAACGTCCTAAAAAACAGCTCTTCCTTATATATTAAAATGTATATATGAAAAAAACACATTTTCTAAAGTATAACAATATTTTATTGATTTGGTATATGGTTTTAATCTTGTGTCCCTGTGTAAATTATATTTTCTGTTTTTTATGTAATATTTAATCTTATCTTATTTCTTTTCTCACATCTGTAACAATTTTTATTTCTGTATTTAAATTTCAAGTTGTTTATTATTTTTTTGCTTTTTAACTGTTTCCTTCAGTTTTACATTTTTATCTTCTGAAGCACCTTTTCCGGAAGTTTATTCAATTTTTCATGTGTTTGATAAGTTTGGTTTCAATGAGTAATTTGATTATATAAAAATGGACTGTGACTTTTCATGATTGACAGCTGAGAATGACTCACGATTGGTAGAGAACAAGCATCCGAATGACATCATGAGCACAAGATGGCAGCGAACGCATCAGAGTTATTTTAGCTTTGTTTCCAGAGAGAGGAAGGAAGTGGAGACGTGTCGTCTAAGAACGTAACTCTGTCATGTTGCTTGTGCTTCATTAAATAAAAACAAGGAAACAAGAAAGAGAATCTGTTTGAATTCTTTTCATTTTAAGTTTACATTTGCAGAAACATTTCATGGTTGGACAGACTTTGGGTAAAATTTTTCAAATTAAAGTGGTCAACTGTGTTAATAAAGCTCATAACTTTAATTTGAACAAACTTCATTTAAAGCCAGAGAAAACCCACACAGAGACGTGGAGAACATGCAACAACCACACAAGAAGACTGGTGAACTGGGAATCAGTTTATGAACGTTCATACAGTGAACACAATGCTAACCACTATACCACCGTGCCTCTCTCAAACTATAATAGGCAAGTCCTCGCAGATGTTTCTAAATCTAGAGGATGCAGTTGTTTTCTCTACCTTTGACTCCTGGATAACTTTGCTGTAACATAAGATTCAGAGCCATATGAGCTTGATTTGAAAGTGCAGTACACAGTCAACTAAGTTTTACCTTTGTCTCTAAATGGAAAAATATTACACAGTAGATAAGTTAGTACCACAGGTTTATTTCACATTGTTCCATTTCACACCTCACATGATTTAGCTAATGTCTTCTATGGAAAGTAAATTGGTTTGATTTGATTAACATGAAGCATTGTTTAAACAGTAAAATATGGAGTTTACCAAACATGCAAAAGAATACAACCACAGCCCTGCTCCCATTTGTCCGTCTCATGAGCTTAATGGTTAGAAAACATCAGGACCAGAACGCAAGAGCACACACAAGAGCTACTGACGACAAAGGTATGTGTCATATTAAATATTTCTGAATTTTGCCTTTCTTGAACAATTATATTTTAGTATTATAATTTGTTTTTTCCGTTACACCCTTTTAAGTTTTCAATCGTTGCAGCCAGTGCTACCGGCAGAACTTTCAAAATAAAAGACTACAAAACCTCTTAAGGTATTTTAATTTGGAACAGGGGAAGTTTCTGATCAGAGCCACAGAGCAATAAGTAAATATGCCGTGAATATGTTGTGACTGATGCTAAATTTCACAGCCATATTTCTTTTAAATAAGTCACCAGAATATTTTTTTTTTTTTCTTCCACTTCAGACCAGTCATGTCAGTCAACTTCTCTGACTTCAATCAAAGCTACAAATGCTTTACCAGCTCCTACCAGGTTGCCACTGTCATCTTCACCATCACCAAAATCCTCCTCATCCTCCCACTCTGCATCCTCATCCTCTTTGTGGGCCACCAACGCTGGCGCCAGCTACGTCCTGGCGCAACATTGAGCCACTTTGATATCTTAACCTACCACCTGGTCACTTTCGAGACATTAAATGTCATAGCAGCAATTCTCAACTTTTGGATCACTTACAATAATTTGCCATCAGTGATGATTGCCTTAAAATTTACTCTTTCTGTTTCTTTCTCTGGACAATTGTTTTACCAATGTTTGACCAGCATCGATCGCTACCTGGCTGTCGTCCATCCCATCATCTACCTGCGCCTGCGAAATCGAAAAGGAATTAAAATCATTTACATCAGCAGTGGGTTTGCTTGGCTGCTGTGCGCTGCAGTGTTTGTTGTATTTAATGAGTGTGCGAAAGAATTAATCATCATCCCAGTGTTCAGCCTCTCAGTCCTCTCTTTGATAGTCGTCTCTTTCTGCAGCCTCTCTGTTCTCCATGCTCTAAAACATCCAGGGCCGGGGGAGGGAGGTGGAGCTAACCAATTCAAGCAGAGGGCCTTCAACACCACCATGGCCATACTGGCGGTACTCTTATTGTGGTTTTTGGGGATTCTGTTTGGCTTTGCAATGGGCCTTTCTGAAGCAGTGGTCGACAAGTGTTTACCAGTGTCAATTGCTGCCTTCTTCTCCCTCCCGAGTAGTCTGGTGATTCCCCTGCTGTTCCTACACAGAGTGAGAAAACTACCATGTTGTCTGTACAACTCTGAGTAGAGAGAGAATATTTGTAGGCCAGCCAGGAAGTTAGCATCACCATGGAACCCTCTACAAAAAGCCAATGGGACTCTTCCACTGAGTTTTGGATTATTGCAGAAAATAAAGTCAGTGAAAACAAAATCTTTATGGCATGATAGATAAGAAGAGATCAGATTTGGAGGAAGAGAACCATATGTACATAAATTACTATTGTGGCAGCTTAACGCTTCCGAAAGAAACTTCTGATATTAACCTTAAAGATTTTCTATTTAGTGCTTTCTCACTCTCTCTTTCTCTGATGTTGTTGATACAGTGATTCTGTACATAGAGTAAGAAATGTTGAATATTAGGGAACTAAATATTATTGATGCAACGAAGTCTGTGTGGTGTCCATAGTCACTGAGAAACAGTTTCCCACAGTTTCTTCTGGTCCCCACAGGTGAAGCTAACAGCTGACAAGCAAGACTCCATATTAAAAAATGGCGTCTGTGTTGTTCAGTTAAATGACTGAGTGGAAATCAGCTACAAAACCCAACCTACACTTCAGATTTTACACAATACACACTGGTAATAACTTCGGCTAGTAGCTTTAGCTAATTAGCTCAGGTTAACTTACTGAACCTACATGCTAAGTGTTAGCATCTTGGGTGTAATTCCGGTACCATGTTTTCCTTCCTTCTTAATTAGTCCCGCCCCCTTGCACACCTATTAGCTTGGAATACTCTTCTCTGATTGGCGAACAACAGATTGACACTTAGTTTGACCAGTAAACGGAGGAGGAGAGATTCAAGGACAACTCAAAAAAGCGGACATCTCACCACCTTCCCAAACAACGTATTTCTCCATATTAATGCAGAACATCTTAAAAAACAGCTCTATGTTATATATTAAAATGTATATATGAAGTCAACACATTTTCAAAAGTATAACAACATTTTATTGATTTGGTAGATGATTTTAATCCTGTGTCCTTGTGTTTATCATCTTTTCTTTTTTTGGGGTATTTTTGTATCTTATCTTGTTTCTTTTCTTTCATCTGTAAAACAATTTATGTCTGTGTTTGAGTTAAAGTTGTTTATTATTTTTTGCTTTTAACTGTTACCTTCAGCTTTACATTCTTATCTGCTGAAGCATCTTTTCCTGAAGTGTATTCTAATGTTCATGTTTCTGATAAGTTGGGTTTTGATGACTTTTTTGATGATATAAAGATGGACTGCGACTTTTCATGATTGACAGCTCAGACTGACTCCTGATTGGTGGAGAACATGCATCTGAATGACGTCATGAGCACAAGATGGCAGCGAACGCACCAGAGTTTTTTTAGCTTTGTTTCCAGAGAGAGGAAGGAAGTGGAGACGTGTCGTCTAAGAACGTAACTCTGTCATGTTGCTTGTGCTTCATTAAATAAAAACAAGGAAACAAGAAAGAGAATCTGTTTGAATTCTTTTCATTTTAAGTTTACATTTGCAGAAACATTTCATGGTTGGACAGACTTTGGGTAAAATTTTTCAAATTAAAGTGGTCAACTGTGTTAATAAAGCTCATAACTTTAATTTGAACAAACTTCATCTAAAGCCAGAGAAAACCCACACAGAGACGTGGAGAACATGCAAACACCACACATGAAGACTGGTGAACTGGGAATCAGTTCATGAACGTTCTTACAGTGAACACAATGCTAACCACTATACCACTGTGCCTCTCTCTAACTATAATAGGCAAGTCCTGAGGGATGTTTCTAAATCTAGAGGATGCAGTTGTGTTCTCTACCTTTGACTCCTGGATAACTTTGCTGTAACATAAGATTCAGAGCCATATGAGCTTGATTTGAAAGTGCAGTACACAGTCAACTAAGTTTTACCTTTGTCTCTAAATGGACAAATATTACACAGTAGATAAGTTAGTACCACAGGTTTATTTCACATTGTTCCATGTCACACCTCACATGATTTAGCTAATGTCTTCTATGGAAAGTAAATTGGTTTGATTCGATTTACATGAAGCACTGTTTAAACAGTAAAATATGGAGTTTACCCAACATGCAAAAGAATACAACCACAGCCCTGCTCCCATTTGTCCGTCTCATGAGCTTAATGGTTAGAAAACATCAGGACCAGAACGCAAGAGCACACACAAGAGCTACTGACGACAAAGGTATGTGTCATATTGAATATTACTGGATTATGCTTCTCTTAAATAATTATTATTTTGGTATTATAATTAGTTTTTTCCTTTTAAGTTCTCACTCGTCGCAGCCAGTGCTACCTGAGGCACTTTCACAATAAAAGACTGCAAAACCTCTTAAGGGCTTTTAATGTGGAACAGGGGAAGTTTCTGATCAGAGACACAGAGCAATAAGTAAATATCCAGTGAATATGATGTGAATGATGGTAAATTTCACAGCCATAAACTCAAGTATAAATATCTTTCCCATATTTCAGAGACAGGTTCTGTCAAATAAATCAACAGAACATATTATTTTTCTTCCTCTTCAGACGAGTCATGTCAGTCAACTCCTCAGACTCATATCAAGGCTACAAATGCTTTACCAGCCCCGTCCAGGTTGCCATCGTCATCTACACCATCACCAGAATCCTCCTCATCCTCCCATTCTGCATCCTCGTCCTGTTTGTGGGCCACCAACGCTGGAGGCAGCGATGTCCTGGCGCAACATTGAGCCACTTTGATATCTTAACCTACCACCTGGTGGCTATCGAGATATTAAATGTCATAACAGCCATTTTCTACTCTTGGATCACTTACAATAGTTTGCCATCAGTGTGGATTGCCTTAAAAATTACTATTTCTGTTGCTTTCCCTGGACAATTGTTTTACCAATGTTTGACCAGCATCGATCGCTACCTGGCTGTCGTCCATCCCATCATCTACCTGCGCCTGCGAAATCGGAATGCAGTTAAAATCATTTACATCAGCAGTGGGTTTGCTTGGCTGCTGTGTGCTTCAGTGTTTGTTGTAGTTTTTGAGTGTTCAGAGGAATTATCCCACATCCCAGTGGTCAGCCTCTTAGTCCTCTCCTTGATAGTCGTCTCTTTCTGCAGCCTCTCTGTTCTCCATGCTCTAAAACATCCAGGGCCGGGGGAGGGGGGTGGGGCTAACCAATTCAAGCAGAGGGCCTTTAACACCACCATGGCCATACTGGCAGTGCTCTTATTGTGGTTTGTGGGGATTCTGGTTGGCTTTGCAGTGGGCCTTTCTGAAGCGGTGGTCGACAAGTGTTTACCAGTGTCAATTGGTTTCTTCTTCTCCCTCCCGGGTAGTCTGGTGGTTCCCCTGCTGTTCCTACACAGAGAGAGAAAACTACCGTGTTGTCTGTACAACTCTGAGTAGAGAGAGAATATTTGTAGGCCAGCCAGGAAGTTAGCATCACCATGGATCCTTCTACAAAAAGCCAATGGGACTCTTCCACTGTGTTTTGGATTATTGCAGAAAATAGTTTCAGTGAAAACAAAATCTTTACGGCATGATAGATAAGAAGAGATCAGATTTGGAGGAAGGGAACCATATGTACATAAATTACTATTGTGGCAGCTTAACGCTTTCGAAAGAAACTTCTGATATTAACCTTAAAGATTTTCTATTTAGTGCTTTCTCACTCTCTCTTTCTCTGATGTTGGTGATACAGTGATTCTGTACATAGAGTAAGAAATGTTGAATATAAGGGACATTAATATTATTGATGCAAGGAAGTCTGTGTGGTGTTCAGGGCTCTCAGGTTGTTTCTAGGGATGTAGCTTGTATATTTTTAATTTCATGTGTTAATGTATCATATTCTCTAATTAATTCAGTTGTCATGGTGATTTTGTGACAATGACTCCTGAATGATTTGGTATGAAAAAATATATGTTTATGGTTTTAATCGTGTGTCCCTTTGTTAACAGTCTTTTCCTTTTTTTATGTATTGTTTTATCTTATCTTGTTGTTTATTTTCTTTCAACTGAAACATTTTCTCTATTTAAGTTTCAAATGAACTGTGACTTTTCATGATTGAAAGCTGAAACTGACTCCTGATTGGTTGAGAACAATGCATCCGAATGACGTCATGAGCACAAGATGTTAGCGTTAGCATCAGAGCTGTTTTAGCTTGTTTGTGGAGAGAGGAAGGAAGTGGAGACGTGTCGTCTAAGAACGTAACTCTGTCATGTTGCTTGTGCTTCATTAAATAAAAACAAGGAAACAAGAAAGAGAAGCTGTTTGAATTCTTTTATTTTTCAAAGATTACTTTTGCAGAAGCATTTCCTGGTTGAACGGACTTTGAGTAAAATTTGAAGTTTGCCAACTTCAAATATACTTCATTTAGTAACATGCAAATGAATTAAGTTTTTGTCAACTGTGTTGAAATAGTTTGTTACCTTAATTTAAACTAACCCACACAGAGACGTGGAGAACATGCAAACACCACACAAGAAGACTGGTGAACTGGGAATCAGTTCATGAACGTTCTTACAGTGAACACAATGCTAACCACTATACCACCGTGCCTCCTTTTAACTTAAACAGGCAAGTCCTCAGGAATGCTTCTAAATCTAGAGAGCCCTATGTGCTTGATTTTAAAATGTGTTTTGACCTTATGTCAACAGATGAAACTTTCTCTTAATTGTGTTCGAGCTTCATGATCAATTATTTCTCTACAAACTTTGTGGCCCACAGAGATTTGTTATAAATTGCCTGTGAAACAATAAGGTGTTCCTGTGCTCTTTCTGCTCTTTATCCAGATGCAGTACTTTGTTTTCCTGCTCTGTGCAGAAACAGCAGCGGCAGCACGTAGCTGCTGGGCAGACAGAACCAGATCCCTGACACCTGCACCGTGCAGCCGAGGCTGTGGCCCAACACGGACGAGGACGCCAGGGACAGACAGACCAGATTCCCCCCAAACCTCAACAAAAGCACTGCCATTATCACCATGATGGTGAAGAACGCCCTGCGCTTCAATTTGTCAGCGCTTCCCTTGCTCCCGCCTTCCCCGGGCCCTGGGCGAATCAGGACCCGGAGAACAGCGAGGCTGCAGAAAGAGACGACCATCAGGGAGAAACTCAGATTACAAAAAAACAAGATCATGATGAAGTTTGGTGTGAGTGTGAATCTCAGCGTCATCACTCCGGACAATATCAACCACACGCACCCGATGCTGATGTTTCTGATCATGACCCCGCCTCTCTTACTCAGTCTAAGGTACGTGATTGGGTGAACAGCTGCCAGGTATCGCTCGACACAGGTGAGGACGTGGAAGAACATTTTCATACACGAGATGATGGCGAACATGTTGCATCCCACAGCGACCATCTTCACGTGTTGAAGCAGGGTGCCGCAGCAGCAGGAGACCGACCCGCACATGCCTAATATCTCCATGGCGACCATGTGGTAGGTGAAGACGTCGAGGGGACTTGTCGCCACGGCACCGCGCTGTCTCCACCACTGCTGGACGCCAAAGACGAGGACGGAGATGGAGAGAGGGAGGAGGAGGAGGATGTTGGTGAAGGTGAAGACGGTGAAGATGGTGGAACTGGGTGTGGTCAGGAAGCAGCTGACGGGAGAGGAGTCATGGGAGGAGTTGAGGGGAGGGCGGAGAGGAGGAGAAAGGGAGACGTCTGGAGGGGAGGAGTTATCGTACATTTCCACACAGCTGGAGAAAGACATAATAAAATCATATGTATTAAATCTAAAACAACAGAAATATTCCATGGTTTCACATGTTCCTCTTCAGGTTTTTCACATTAAAAGTCCATCTTTTAAGAACAGGCAGAACCTTTAATTAGAAAGAAAAGGAAAGACAGACAGACAGATAGACAGCTCATTCATAATGCAGCAGCTCGACTGGTCTTTAACCATAACTATAGATAGATAGATAGATAGATAGATAGATAGATAGATAGATAGATAGATAGATAGATAGATAGATAGATAGATAGATAGATAGATAGATAGATAGATAGATAGATAGATAGATAGATAGATAGATAGATAGATAGATAGATAGATAGATAGATAGATAGACAGACAGACAGACAGACAGACAGACAGACAGACAGACAGACAGACAGACAGATAGACAGATAGAAGGATAGATAGATAGATAGATAGATAGATAGATAGATAGATAGATAGATAGATAGATAGATAGATAGATAGATAGATAGATAGATAGATAGATAGATAGATAGATAGACAGATAGACAGATAGACAGACAGACAGACAGACAGATAGACAAATAGATAGATAGATAGACAGATAGACAGACAGACAAACAGATAGATAGATAGATAGATAGATAGATAGATAGATAGATAGATAGATAGATAGATAGATAGATAGATAGATAGATAGATAGATAGATAGATAGATAGATAGATAGATAGATAGATAGATAGATAGATAGATAGATAGATAGATAGATAGATAGATAGATAGATAGATAGATAGATAGATAGATAGATAGATAGATAGATAGATAGATAGATAGATAGATAGATAGACAGATAGACAGACAGACAGACAGATAGATAGATAGATAGATAGATAGATAGATAGATAGATAGATAGATAGATAGATAGATAGATAGATGGATAGATAGATAGACAGATAGACAGATAGACAGATAGATAGATAGATAGATAGATAGATAGATAGATAGATAGATAGATAGATAGATAGATAGACAGACAGACAGACAGACAGACAGACAGACAGACAGACAGACAGACAGACAGACAGACAGACAGACAGACAGACAGACAGACAGACAGACAGACAGACAGACAGACAGACAGACAGACAGACAGACAGACAGACAGACAGACAGACAGACAGACAGACAGATAGATAGATAGATAGATAGATAGATAGATAGATAGATAGATAGATAGATAGATAGATAGATAGATAGATAGATAGATAGATAGATAGATAGATAGATAGAAGGATGGATATAAGATATACTTAAATTATACCTAAAGGAACTAACCTCTGCTCCCTGTGTCTCCAGAACCACTGAGTCATGAACAGTGGAGGGGGCTTTTAAACATGTGTGTGTGGTCCATGACGGTGGTGTGTGACTGACGGGCGGTAACATGACGTGGGCTCTTTGCATATTAAGAAACCCGTTTATTTATCTTTGCTGGTCATTTTGGAGGCATCGGACGGACACAGGGCTCATTATACAGCAGCTCTCACCGCTGCCTCAATCCATCAAAAAAGTGTTTGGACTCGTAGGCAAATAAGCGCAGAGCACCTGTGTACACAGACCAGGGATCTACATCTGAATTTCTCAATTACATATATAATACTTTAAAGCATCAATGCAACAGGACTGTTTGTGTTATTTTTTTTTCATTTATATTTTCTATATTTCCTTACATTTGTTAGTATTGTTTACTTAATATTACTTTACTGATGTCTATTTCTGATGGCCATTTTTGTTACTGTGACTTTGTTAATGTGAATTTAATAAAGGATTATCTTATCTTATCTATTCTTATCTATTCTTGTCTTATCTTATCTATTCTTATCTTTTATCTTATCCAATCTTATCTATTCTTATCTATTCTTATCTTGTATTATCTTATCTTATCTTTTCTTATCTATTCTTATCTTATGTTATCTTTTCTTTTCTTATCTTTTCTTTTCTTTTCTTATCTATTCTTATCTTTTATTATCTTATCTTATCCTAGTTTATCTTTTCATTTCTAATCTATGTATGAGCTGTAATTCCAAATGACAAAATGACACAGACACAAAAAATGAACGTGGCCTTTATATTTTTATTTTTGTCTCTTTCATTGAATATTACATCGTCATCATAACTATTATTATTAGTAGAAGTAGTCGGTCAGTTTAGAGAGGAATAAAAGTGTGATCCAACATGATGAGCTGGACACAAGCTTAAAAACTCATGTTTTTAATAACCTGCACCAATGAGGTTATGTTTTCATCTGTGTCTGTTTTCATGTTTTCATGTATTCTCTAATTGTTTGTTTGTTTGTATGTTTTATGTTTGTTTGATTATTGTTTGTTTGCAGGATTATGCAAGAATCTACTAAACCAATGTGCATGAAACTTTGTTGAGGGGTGGAACATGACCAAAGGAAGCATTTGTTATATTCTGGTTTGGATGTGGATCAGATTTTTTCTTTCTCTCTTTCATTAGCATATTGAGACGTTAATGAAATGTATTTGATTTATCCGAGAATAATTTGTGGATCAGGGATCACGATCTAAACCGAACCCATGTCTATCAGTGTGGGAAATTTTGTGAAGAACTAAGTAAAAATCTGTATCTGGTGGATTTAAATTTGCAGCACAAATATTCGTCGGGACTAATTTCACTTTTAACAATTCTTATCTTTAATCTTTTACTATATTAAAACCACTGGAACAACTCATGTACTGTAAAACACTAATGGCGGATGAGGCCTGAATCTGTTTTCATGACTAAAATCTCACACAGCAAACCGGACGTATTTTTTTCATTTACATCCTCGGGCCTACGTCTCGGCCTGGATCAGCTTCGTATTTGAAACATGGCAGTTTTCTGTCTCGGTGCAGAAACAGCAGCGGCAGGACGTAACTGCTGGGAATGCAGAGACTGATCCCGGACAATATCGCCACACAACTTGCCCTTTGGCTCAGCACCCCGGAGACATCCAGGATAAAACACAGCAGCTGTGCTCCGAACCTGAGCGACAGAGCTCCGGTGATGGCGGCGATGGTGTGGAACGCCCTCCTCTTCATCTGGTCCGCCCTGTCCCGGCCCACTTCCCCAGGCCCCGGACGAATCAGGGCGCGGAGGACGGAGAGGCTGAAGTAGGAGGTGACGAGGAAGGTGGAGGTCAAGAGGACAGCCAAGCCGATTGTGGGAAAATTGGGGCTGGACTGCGCTGTTACTCCAATCCACCCGAAGGACAAGCCCCAAGCAAACCCGATGCTGATATTTCTGAGTCGTTCTCCGCCCGAATTCCTCAGACCCAGGTAGACAACGGGATGAATGACGGCCAGGTAGCGCTCGAAGCAGGTGAGGATGTGGAACATCATCTGTCCAGCTGTGGTGATGCTGGTCATATAAACCCCCACCAGCTTGACCATTGGCGCTTGCATGTAGATGCTGCAGGAGTAGATGGAGCAGCCCAACACGCCGATCATCTCCATGGCAATGATGTTGTACGTGAAGATGTCCAGGCTGCTTGTCACGGCGGAGCGATCCCGGCGCACCCGCTGCAGCCCCAGGTGGAGGATGAAGATGCAGAGCGGGAGGAAGACGAGGACGTAGGAGCAGGACACGGCGGTGAAGATGTGAGTGCCGACCGTGTTCTCAAAGCACCGGCTGGGCGAAGGGGAGGAGGAGTTAAGCGAGGAGGGTGGCGGAGGGTGGAGCGAGAGATTGGAAGAGGAAGAGGAGGAGATGTTCTCTGACATGTTGAGTTGAAAAAGGCTGCAAGAGGAAGAGAAGGAGAAAGAGAAAGACATCATCAAGAGTCTGACAAACACAGTGACGCTCGATTGGATTGTAAATAAAGATGGACGACAGGTTTTCTACTTCCTGCTGATGTCCAGAAATGAAGCCAAAATGACCCTTGATGACATCATTTGGAGTCAGAGACTGTGGGGTAGAGGTCGACCAATCGTGAGTCAGTCTCAGGTGTCAATCAAATCCACCCAATATACCAGAAACCATCTTTAAAAGAAAATATACTACTTAGTTTGGTCCATGTCCATCTGCTAACATGCAGGAGGCAGGGCGTGACTTCTAACTTCTCCAGCCAGCCACAAGGGGGTGATGGAGACATTTTGGCTTCACTTTTAGGAGCTGTCATGTCCATCTTTATTGACAGTCTTTGTTCTGTACAGTAATTCCCTCGTGTTTGGACATTTTTTGTATTTCCTGATTTATCTTGCAGCTACTTCTTGTCCGTGTCTTCTTCTTTTACTTCCTGTCTTTATCTGGTTTTTCCGTCTCCAACGTGTTTCACTCGAATATTAATGAATATTCTTTCTTTGCACAACTTGTTTTTGGATCCAGTAAACCTCTCAACACAACAATGACACTTTAATACAAATCAGCTTCTTCTTGGATCAAGTGCACAGGTGTTCCAGTTATTTTTATTTACTTTCATAATACTACTTTAAATGTATTTCACTCATCAAAAGAAACACTGTAAAGTATTTGATGAGCCACAAAGCTTCGTATTAAAATATCACATTTAGAAATTGGATGGATTCAATATTTTCTTATTATTCTTCAGTTCAGACTCTGACTGTCTCAGGAAATTATATGTCACATGAAATTTGATCTACAATCTAAAGTCTGTTACATTACGACAAAATTGTATTACTCAAAAACGTTATAATTTACTCACATCTCGGAGCTTTAGTTTCCGACCTTCTTCCTCCTGTGTGTCTGAAGTCACTGGACCTGTCTGAGGGAAAATCAGCTGCATGTGTTATTTTAGAATATGAGATTATCTACCAGCTCTCTTTGCATTTTGCAAAATACTTAACGATACACAATGCGCTATGTTAATTGCATTATGCAAATTTTTCAAGCAAGGATCGGCGGCACGACAGTATCACATTACTGAAATACTTCAAACAATGTAAAGTCCAGTTCAAACAAGACAAGTGAACACATACACATGGATATTAAAGACGATATTTATGTATTTAGTTGAATATATTGGAATAATTGTTGATATAATTGTTCTATTTCACACCATCACAACACACTTTGTTTACAAATGAAAGAAGAGGAAAGAAGTGAATCTGATGATATTTAAATCGATCATTAAAATGACCATTTGACAAAGTCAATACAGACTGATGTGTATTCAAATGAATCAGTTTAACTGCATCATGTCCAACAAGGAGAACTCGTACTCGAAGTACTGCAGTTCACCTAGAGGGCGGTAGTGAGCTAGTCCTCAATGAATTGAGTTAAACAGCTTAAATATTTTTGCCTCTTCTCTGTCAACATTCAAATGCTGACATTTGTTAGCTACAGCTGATAAAATAAGCTAGTTACAGTTATCGTTTCTGACAAAATCTCTCAGATGTGATAACCGATCACTTAGCAGTTAGCCCGACTCACATGAGTGAAACAACGTAAAAAATTTGCTTTGTATGTGGTTTGAATGCAACATGTTAAGAGCTTCTCAAAACCACAGAAACCATCTTTGACAAAAATATTTTGGCTTTTTTAGTTTGGTCCATGTCATATATGCTAACATGGAGGAGGCGGGGTTTATGGCGTATACGAGACACTTTGGCTTCGCTTTTGGGAGCTGTCATGCCGTCCATCTTTATTTACAGTTTGGATCCTTCTGATAATGTTGCCCATACGTTGTTTTATCTGACCCTTGTCCTTTATCAGCGTTTCTCTGAAAACACAGTAATTTTCCTTCTCTGTGTAGAGAGAGCAGCGGTAACACCAGACCGCTGGGCAGACAGAACCAGAGCATGAGCCCCCACAGAACACAGCGGTCAGCCTCCCCCAGCAGCGAGGTGGGGAACAGGGCGGAAGCAACCATGTTCCCTCCAAGCCTGAGCAGCAGCACTCCCATTATGGCCTGAATGGTATATAACGCCCTCAGCTTTGATTGGTCCATGCGCTGTCTGCCACCGACCCTGTCTGCCGGCCCTGGACGATTCAAAACGTAAAGAACAGAGAAGCAGAAGAAAGAGATGACAATAAAGACGAGGCCTGTCGCACAAAGAGTCAACAATGCGTAGGTCGTTGATTTTAGGTACATAAAGTTTATCCACAGAAAGGACAGCAGCCAAACACAGCCGATCGCTGTGTTTCTGATCCTGATCCCCTTCGTCTTCCTCAGGTCCAGATACGTGACGGGATAGACGACGGCGATGTAGCGCTCCACACAGGTCAGGGTGTGGAAAAGCATCTGTCCTGGTATTGTGGTAGAATAAATCTGGAATCCATGCACCTCCAATCGTGGGATGTTAGCGTGGACGCCACAACAAATCAGGATGGTCCCGAGGACGCTCACCAGCTCCATGACAGCCATGTGGTAGATGAACAGGTCCGAGTGCCTCATGGTCGCACTGGGGCCGCGGCGCCGCCAGCGCTGCAAACCCAGATACAGGACGTAGACGCTGAGAGGGAGGGGGAGGAGGAGGTTGAAGCTGCAGAAGATGATGATGTTGGGAGCTCCGATTGTTGAGATCATGCATTTGTGCAGTTGACAAAAGAGGTTGTTGGAGGAGGAGAAGGAAGGAGGAAAGTTTGAGGCGTTACAGTTCGAAGACATTTGGATCAACAACACTGTGGGTGCTGGGTAAAGGGAAGAAGGGAAACATTTTTATCAACAAGGGAAATAGTCAAATTAAGTCAATTCTGCAGAACAAAACATTTAGCAACACGTAACATGTACCGAGCAGCAGCGCCCCCTGCAGCCACACAAGGGGATGAACCTCCTGAACCTGAAGAGCTGCTGATGCAACAAACCCAACAAACCCTGTTCAGAATTCTTCATGTTTTAACAGTTTCCTGCTGATTATTGTAGACAGTTGAAGCTGTGACTCTCAGTCAGTTCTTCTCACAGGAGATTGAATCCACTCACCAGGTTGTAAAACAATGGATTTCTCATTTCTGGTTAAACATCCTTTGAATCCATGATTTATTTGTGTGTTCGACTGGTTGAACAAACCAAGACGCTACCACGACTGGAAATGAGTCAAATGACTAAATGTCTGTCAAATCAGTCAAATAACAGCCGACCTGTCACAACATAATATTTCTGATAAGATGAAACAATGTAACAGGGAAATATGTAATGACAAATATGTAATGACACAATAGAGATGTTTAAAACATTAATTTAAAAAGAAACCTCTCACTTTCAAGTGTATATTTGAAAGGAAAAATATTTTACCGAGTTATTCAAACAATTTAATTCTTCAGAGTTGTTTTTTACTATCGAACACATTTAAATAAAACAACATTCAAATGAAATAATTTTTTTCCTTCTTAACGTCAAACAATAAAATAAGTTCAGTTTAGAAAACATCTATGTGAGTTTTAACATGTTTGATGACAAACGTTATACTTTTAATTTAATTTAAGTCGTGAAAACACACTCACCTCAGCAGCAGGTTTGATCTTTCTGAGTGTGTGTGTTTGTGTGTGTGTGATAATTTGTACTGGTTTTGCATGTAATATAACCACTAGACGTCATTAAATCATTCGCAGACGCCTTGCTCAAGAGCAGGTCAACACTGAGAAAATCAAGTTGATGGGTCCTATACTGCTGGATTGGTTTTCTTTACAAAGCCAATGAAATCAATGATTTATATCTAATCAAGTTTTAAATGACGTTTTTTAAACAAATGATTTAAATGAGAAAACGAGGGACAGTGTATTAAAATGTGTTTCTCATCATTAGACACAGAGCAGTTGTGGTGCAGTGAAACGTGCCCAGATTGAATTATTCACATTCGACAGGATTCAAATCAGCCCTAACTTCAACCTTTATTCAAATCAGCGTCATTACAAGCAGAGCACCTGCAGTCCCTCGTTTATTTATCTACACAAACAACGTGTGAACCAGACTTCACTTAACAAACTGAAAATCTGTTTCTATGGGTTTTTTGTAAGCGATCTTTATTTATTTGATCGTATTGATGAAACTTTTTGTTTGATTTGATAAATATTAATAAGAGTTATATCAGTGATAATGAACTTTATTTGTATAGCAACTTTCATACAGGAAATGCAGCTGAAAGTGATTTACATACAATATAAATAAAAAAAAGTACAAGTGTGTAGTGACGACAACATGCGGCCTGAGTGCAGACAAATGCCGACTCAGGAAAAAATACTGCAACTGAAAACCAATAATTAGGTTCAAGCCTGAATTGGCCACATTTTAATTTTGCACTGTCTATCCTTTACAGCCTCTGTTGCTCAGGAACAACATACGACCCCACTAGTAATGACAGTAGCAGCAGAAGCAGCAGAAGTTATCACTAGGAAAGGCAGCAGGAATCCTAATAGTGGAAACAGGAGTGACAGCAGCAGCAGGAATGAGACTCAGACGCTGTGCAGAGACGCTTCATCACTTCCTGTCTGGACGGCTGCAGTCGACCCTGTCCGGTGTTCCAGGCACGGACCTGGTCCGGCTCCAGGATCTGCAGAACTCTGGCAGCACATGAACTCCACCTTAATCCATCGTCACTGGCCTCCTGCATGATTCACAAAACCCTCCTCCTCACTGGTACATCCCTCCAGGCCCTGGCTTACCCCCTCCACCCTGATACCCCGACTCTCTGGGGTAAACAGAGCATCAGCCCCCAGATCCTCCGATGTTTTTCATTGGCTGCTTGGATTCAGAGACTTTGTGCTGGAAATCAAGTAAGAAAAACACACTAGGAGTCCAGAGAGTGGTGTTTTAGATTTATTCATTCTTCATTTCTTTGTGTTCTCTATCACAGATCAACTGAATGAGTCATCAGATTTGATTTGATGATTACAGGTTGTAAGCCCCCCCCACACGACCAAATTTATTATGAATTATTTTCACCACAGTTTAAAACAGCACATCTCTGACTCAGCTTGGATTCCTGTTGGGAGACTAAAGTAACAGAGTCATTTACAACTGTACTTGTTAACTGCTGCTGGATTTGTACTTGGTGTGATTATTCAAAGTTTTAGAAACTAGACGTGCAGGATTTGCATCTGTAATAAAAATGAGGTCAAAGGTCACAGTGACCTCATATGGTAGCGTCTCAATAACCACGACGAGCACTTCTAGCTTTTGTCCTTCTCCGTGGACATCCTCCCATCATGCCACGCCTCCCTGGTGTTCCTCAGGGCCTTGGTCCTTTTGGGGTCCACCACCACATAGTCCACACGCGTGCTCCCCCCCCGTGCACGCTCCTCGCCAGCGCCGGCCGGTTTGTCACCGCTGCCTCCACCTGCTGCCGTGCAACGCTTCTGTTTGTGCAGAAAACACACGTCCATAGAACTTCAATAACAATAGAGGGAGTGAGAGAGAGAGAGAGAGAGAGAGATAGAGAGAGAGAGAGAGAGAGAGAGAGAGAGAGAGAGAGAGATAGAGAGAGAGAGAGGGAGAGAGAGAGAGAGAGAGAGAGAGAGAGAGAGAGAGAGAGAGAGAGAGAGAGAGAGAGAGAGAGAGAGAGAGAGGAGTGTTACCTGTTTTGATGGTGTTGATCGCCCGGTGTGGAGGTCCAAGTCCAGGTACTCCACCTGTTTGTCACCTCTGGCTCGCCGTAGCAACGGGCTGCTGACTCCGCCCTCTGAAGCTCGGTGCAGCATGAGCCTGAGAGACTGCACACACACACACACACACACACACACACACACACACACACACACACACACATACACACACACACACACACACACACGCTGAGACTTTAGTAAATCAGAGTCAGATAGAAAACAGGAGATGAAAAGGTAAAAAGTAAAGAGAAAGAAGTTCATCAGCAGAGGTTGTGATCAAGGGAGGAAGAAGTCACGGATGAGAAGAAGGATGCATAGAAGGAAGGAAGGAAGGAAGGAAGGAAGGAAGGAAGGAAGGAAGGAAGGAAGGAAGGAAGGAAGGAAGGAAGGAAGGAAGGAAGGAAGGAAGGAAGGAAGGAAGGAAGGAAGGAAGGAAGGAAGGAAGGAAGGAAGGAAGGAAGGAAGGAAGGAAGGAAGGGAGGGAGGAAGGAAGGAAGGGAGGGAGGAAGGAAGGAAGGAAGGATAGATGAAGGAAGGAAGGAAGGAAGGAAGGAAGGAAGGAAGGAAGGAAGGAAGGAAGGAAGGAAGGAAGGAAGGAAGGAAGGAAGGAAGGAAGGAAGGAAGGAAGGAAGGAAGGAAGGAAGGAAGGAAGGAAGGAAGGAAGGAAGGAAGGAAGGAAGGAATCTCACCGGCTCCCCAGCACTAAAACTGAGGCTGGAGGTCGTCATGGCGACATAGCTGTCATCTTGGTCGTCTGAGTCGGAGGAGGGGGAGGAGCTGTGGGAGGAGCTGGGCCTGATGGACTGACGACTGGACGGACTGACACACACACACACAAACAAATTAACCTAACAAAGCAACATAATTAATTAATTTTTTAATAATCAATTAAACCAATCAAGCTTCTCTTTGTTTATTGACCAATCTGCGAACATGGAGGAGGCAGGGTTTACCACCACCCAATTAAAGTTAATGAAGCAAGTTTGTGTTAGTTATATTTTGTGTTTTTTCTTCTTCTCTCTCTTTCTACTTTCATCATCCACTTTCATCCCCACATCCGCCACTGCTCAGGTCAGGAACAACATGCACTACTACTGCAAAGCCACATGGGGGTGGCAGAGTGCAGCACGTTCACTCTGCTGGGACTGAGCCTCAGCGATGAATATTAAATATAAAAGAATATATATGACTCACTCTCGTGTGAAGGTTCTGGTGACAGGTGAGCGGACAGGGGGCTGGACTTCCTGCCAGTCCTGCTGTATCGACGAGATGTCCAGAGGAGCTGGTTTCACTGGGAGAGAGGGAGAGAGAGTCACAGGTTCATCAGGTTATACTGCAGCCAGCCACCAGGGGGTGAGCAAGACACTTTGACCTCACTTCTTTGAGCCTCAAAGACAAACATCTGTTCAGATACTTATGATGGATATGATTTACTGGACTGGATGGGAAGTTTCTAACGACTGGGTCTAAAATCTCATCTGGATATGAGACACTTGACGATAACAAGTCTCCTCATGTGATTTCAAAGTTAACTGCGAGAAAAATCTAATAACGAGTCTTGTTGTGTTTGAATTGAAATGAATGTCAGTGTTCTGAGTTTATTCATATTTCATGAAAGAACGTTTCTGTGACCTCCGGCTGTGTAAGTGCTGAAGTGTGTGAACGTCACACTCGTCCTGCAGCCGAGTGGAAGCAGGTGAATAATTGAAAACTCAAAGAGGCTGAAGCGACAGGCGACGAACGGACAGAGACGCAGTGATGGAGGAAAATGGAGAGAGAGACAGAGCGAGAGAGAGAGAGAGAGAGAGAGAGAGAGAGAGAGAGAGAGAGAGAGAGACAGAGAGACAGAGAGACAGAGAGGCAGAGAGACAGAGAGACAGAGACAGAGAGACAGGGAGACAGAGAGACAGAGAGATAGAGAGATAGAGAGACAGAGAGACAGAGAGACAGAGAGACAGAGAGATAGAGAGACAGAGAGACAGAGAGACAGAGAGACAGAGAGATAGAGAGATAGAGAGACAAAGAGACAGAGAGACAGAGAGACAGAGAGACAGAGAGATAGAGAGACAGAAAGACAGAGAGACAGGGAGACAGAGAGACAGAGAGACAGAGAGATAGAGAGATAGAGAGACAGAGAGACAGGGAGACAGGGAGACAGAGAGACAGGGAGACAGAGAGACAGAGAGACAGAGAGATAGAGAGACAGAGAGACAGGGAGAGAGAGACATAGAGAGACAGAGAGACAGGGAGACAGGGAGACAGAGAGACAGGGAGACAGAGAGACAGAGAGACAGAGAGATAGAGAGACAGAGAGACAGAGAGATAGAGAGATAGAGAGACAAAGAGACAGAGAGACAGAGAGACAGAGAGACAGAGAGACAGGGAGACAGAGAGACAGAGAGACAGGGAGACAGAGAGACAGAGAGACAGAGAGATAGAGAGATAGAGAGACAGAGAGACAGAGAGACAGGGAGACAGAGAGACAGGAAGACAGAGAGACAGAGAGACAGAGACAGAGACAGAGACAGAGAGACAGAGAGACAGAGAGACAGAGAGACAGAGAGACAGGGAGAGAGAGAGATAGAGAGACAGAGAGACAGAGAGACAGAGAGACAGAGAGACAGAGATACAGAGAGACAGGGAGACAGAGAGACAGAGAGACAGAGATACAGAGAGACAGAGATACAGAGAGACAGGGAGATAGAGAGATAGAGAGACAGAGAGACAGAGAGGCAGAGAGACAGAGAGACAGAGAGATAGAGAGACAGAGAGACAGAGAGACAGAGAGACAGGGAGACAGAGAGATAGAGAGACAGAGAGACAGAGACACAGAGACACAGAGACACAGAGAGACAGAGAGACAGAGAGACAGAGAGACAGAGAGACAGAGAGACAGAGAGACAGAGAGACAGAGAGACAGGGAGACAGAGAGATAGAGAGACAGAGACACAGAGACACAGAGACACAGAGACACAGAGAGACAGAGAGACAGAGAGACAGAGAGACAGGGAGACAGGGAGACAGAGAGATAGAGAGACAGGGAGACAGAGAGATAGAGAGATAGAGAGATAGACAGACAGAGAGACAGAGAGACAGAGAGACAGGGAGACAGAGAGACAGAGAGACAGACAGATAGAGAGATAGAGAGACAGAGAGACAGAGAGACAGGGAGATAGAGAGATAGAGAGACAGAGAGACAGAGAGACAGGGAGACAGAGAGACAGAGAGACAGAGAGACAGAGAGACAGGGAGACAGAGAGATAGAGAGACAGAGAGACAGAGAGACAGAGAGATAGAGAGATAGAGAGACAGAGAGACAGAGAGACAGAGAGACAGGGAGACAGAGAGATAGAGAGACAGAGAGACAGAGAGACAGAGAGATAGAGAGACAGAGAGACAGAGAGACAGAGAGACAGAGAGACAGAGAGACAGAGAGATAGAGAGACAGAGAGACAGAGAGACAGAGAGACCGAGCGAGAGAGCGAGAGACAAGAATAATCATTGACACTTTCAGGAACAGAAGCTCTTTCACAAACGTTTCAGACCAACAACCAAAGAGGTTTTAGTTTGAAAGTGTTGGATATTACTGACTGTTTCGTCCCACTGAACTCAAACACAACTGAACGCTGGATATTACCCATGATCCTTTGTGCTGTCGCTCACTCACCTCTGCGTTGTGGTTTCAGGTCGCGGTGGATCGGAGGGGGCACGGCCCTCACCTGTGTTCCCGTGGTGACCGTGTTCCTCCGGAGCGGGGGGGTGAGGGGAGCGGGGGAGTTGCGGAAGCCCATGTGGACGGGCGGGGGCACCTGCCTCCCCAGGGACGCCAGATCCCCGGTGGCGGGCTGAGAGGGGAGGGAGGGGCTCATGGGGATCATGGCGACGTAGTTGCCATCTTGGAGGTGCAGGGAGGAGTCCGAGGGAGGAGGCGCCCTGGAGGAGAACGCAGGATTCATACTCTTCACTCAAACACCAATGAGGTTATGTTTTCATCTGAGTTTGTTTATTAGTGGGATTATGCAAAAGATAATAAACTGTTTCGATAAAACCTTTTCCGTGGTAGCATGTGGTTTGTGTCCGGGAAGGAATCATGAAATGTTGGTGCAGATCCAGGTTTTTATCACTTTCTAACATTGTGAGGATGTTGCCTTGATTTCTCTGATTAATTCAAGGGTCTTGATGAAAAAATCCTATTCAGAGGATTGATATTCATGAGTGTGTGTAATCTTTGGTTCTGGAGGTTTGAGTTCTCCTGAGTTACGTTTGAATTCTTGTATTGAAATTCTCTTTATGGTCAATCTTAACCCTTTTAGGTTTCCAGGATCCTTCAGAGGTTTTAATGCCTTTCAGGGATGTTTCTAAAGGTTCACCAGGGTTCAGATAACTTACAATATCAATGATTAACCAACAATTCAACAAAGACAAGTTGTACGGTTGGAGTTGTGTTAAGTCTTTTTAAGAACACACTGGTATGTTCTCACCAACCTTGGTGCCACAGGAGGCTCAGTGGTGGCAGCGCTCATGGGGACATAGTTTTCATCCAAAGCATCATCTTCAGAGCAAAGACTCCCCAGAGGTACCAAGCCTTTGTTAGTCTGAGAGAGCACATGAAGAAACCAAGAGGTTGGAGTCAACTTGTTGATTAACTGTTTCAATTCTCTCGTTGTTTTTATTTTACCGTCCAACTTTAAAATGTTTAAACTTACAAAGTAACTGTTGAAGCTGTCGCTGAACTCGAACATGCTCGCTCGGTCCGACAGCGACTGAGGGATGAAGAAAGACTCGCAACCTGAAACACAGAAGGAGTAGAAAGACTTGTACTTATAAATATATCTATACGTACATATTAATACGGTTTGAGGTTGTGGTTGTTGAATGAGCAGTTTTGGGATTATGAGAAAGAGGAGTATTTAAATATGTGCGTCCATCCAGGTGCTGCTCATGTGATTGATATAATCCACGATTAGAGTAAGAATCTCCTGATTTAAAGCTTGTACAGCTTTTACATACTTACTAAAAAAAAGTGTCTATTTAGCATGAATGAATATGGTGACTGTCGTAACTAATCTGCTCCTTAAGCAGCAGGTCGTCCAACAGGAAACAACACAAGGGAATCGTCTATTTTGGGACAATGTGCGTTCTCACCAGAAACTGAGATCTGGCTGAAAGTCTTTGTGCTGCTGTGGAGCAAAGTCCTCGCATTAAGGAAACTTAAGCTATTTAACGTGTGGTGCAAACAGGCACCAATAGCTTCAGCGCTGACGAGGATATAATCCGTCACTGCTGCAGAATAAAGCCTCTTCATGACCTTGGCGCTCTCTGAGGTACCTGCTGGTTCACGGTGACAATGCTGCCCCCTGCAGGACGTGGCGGTATTTCCAATTATGTTCATGTAATACGACTGAGGGCTGCGTAAGTAAACAATCTTTAATGACTGACAAAGAATCAACCCACCATGACGTCACCCGTTGGTTTGTGTGCTTATGTTTCACAGTTTGGATTTTGAAAACCAGAAGTAACCATATTTGGAGGAGCAGGGGGTGGAGCCACATGCACCTACAGGACAGTACCAGCTATCAATCACACTGCATCCATGCTAGATGCTGCATCTCACGTACCTGTCTGCTTGCGTCCTGGTATACTGACGGTGTGACTCCTCAGCATACCTCCGCCGCCTCCTTCCACACATCCATCCCTCCCCCCCGACTCTGAGGAGGTCCGGGGGAGCGTGGCAGGTCCCGTGCCCACAGCGGGGGTCTCTCCCTGGGCTGCGATCGGCGAGGGCTTCGGCGGGCGCGGAGGAGGAGTCGGGACGGACGCATGGAGCTCCGGCTGGGTTAAAGAGTCCACACTTGGTGTGGAGGAGGGGCGGCGGGGGGGTCGTGGCTGTGGCGTGGACGCAGGACGGGGGATCTGGTACGAGTGCATGTGGGGATGCACGGTGGGGTGTGTGTCCTCGATGAGCGGGATCGCCACGGGACGCAGGTGGATGTCCAGCGAGTGCTTCCTGGGGTGAGGGGAGGGGTGACAGCGGGGTCGGCCTGCTCGCCTCTGGAGGTCAGAGGTCGTGCTGGCGTCCAGTGACTGGCTGAGAGGCCCCGTCATCGAGGCCACTGTCCACGGAGCCGTCCTGGAGGAGGACGGAGGAGGGAGGCCGTTGGGAAGCAGGGACGGAGAGGAGGAGGAGGAAGAGGAGGAGGAGGTGGCAGAGGGAGGAGGGTAGAGGTTGTCGTAGTCGGTTTCCAGAGAGACGGAGGATCCTAAAGGAGGCCTGGAGACACACATACCAAAACAAAAGGATTTAAAGGGACAGTTTCAGTCATTGAAACATGAACTTTTGGACCAAATGGGACGAACGGACAACCTGACCTCCAGCCACTGGGAGGCAGCGCCACACAATAATGAACAAACGTTGCTGTGGAAACGCAGAAACTTTTTGCTTTTGCTTCCAAGAGTTCAAGGCGAGTTAAATCTCCGAGCGTCAGCAAATCCCACAGAGATAAACATCCTTCAGACTCAGAGGAGTACAATGGGTTGAATCGTTTTCCTCTGTGATCTAGGCTGAGATAAACCTCTAATCCCGTCCCGTAGATCTAACTCGTCTAAACCTGCGACTGCTGCGGGTTTCATTCATTCGAGTCCACACAGTTCTCTAGATTTCCCACAAACTGCCTCTCGTGCGTTGGCTCACCTGACGTGACTCTGACAGTGGGACAACCACAGGTAGTTGTCCTCTGTGTGGCCGTCGGGCTCCAGGCGCCGGACGCTCACCGGGTCGTAGGGGGGCGGGACCGAACCTGCTGCCGTGGAGATGGTTGCCATGCCACTGGACGGGGTCACCGCGGTGACGGAGGGGGGGCCGGACACAGAAGGTCTCTCTGGAACTGAACCAAATGACACGTCAGATAACGATAACTGATAGCAGCCATTAAAGAAGTTCAACGGTCTTTGTCTCCCTGCAGGGCATTGTGGGTATTGGTGTTTTTCATTATTGTAGCCTTTCATAAACAGCTTCTATAACTGGCACAACATAACCACAATCTCCAGCTGACGAAGATGCATTGTGGGTAATCAGGGCAAGTAATGATATATGCTGCATTCTCATCCGGTCATTTATGAGCAGAGTCCGTATAAACTTTGCTCTCTTTTTGGCATTTTGCTATTCTCTGAAAGTTTTGACATTATATATGTTATGACTTTTAATTTCCCAGCTAACTTGCTAAGTTGTTAGCCTCTGTAGCTTCTAGTAGCGCTGATATTAAGATCCATGTTGCTGTTGCTGATATGGAGTCGTAACCACAAGCTCAAGACGACAGCCAGCAATTCTCTCCCTGCTCACATTATTAGGTACACCTTTACAATGTAATACAATCCAATACAACAGCTACCACATATTCCAGCTTCTCGAGACTATGCTCTGGTTGTAGTTTGTAGCAGTGCACGTGTTTTTGTAATTTAGCAGATGAAGATATTCAGTTCAAAAGTTCAAATGGCTGTACACAGAGAAGCTGTTGAAAAAAAAATACCATATTTCATGATATCTTTGAAATATTTGACCATCTACACATCTGAGGCGTGGAGACACACACACTCAATCCTGAAGACGTTTTGTGTCCATATTTCACTCTGCATGTTCTCGCTCCTCCGTCCTCCCACAAGCTTTCACACTGACTCAGCCACAACCCACACGAACGACCAAATAACAAGAAGGGATCGTTTTATTCCGTCCATCTATCGGGATTGATTCTGTCGTACCGTCCTCAGTCGGGTTGAAGCCACAGATCAGGCAGATGGAGGACACCCAGCGGTTCATGTCCTCCTCAGACTCGGCCACCAGGTACCAGGTTCTCTCCTCCGTCCTCAGGTCGAACACAAAGCTGTTCTCCAGCTCCTTCTTTGTGAACGACAGGCCGGCATCCACCTGAGGGAGAAGAACCGGACAAAACAGGCATGTCTGAAACACAGAGCTGTGTAAACATGATTCCGGACATTTTCTGAACTCGGCCTTGGCCCCAAACGTGACCCTTAAAGAATCAACTACAGACGGTGGATGTTCATTCATTCTTTCAGGTCATCACTGAATCACTGATCTAACACTGGTCGGTTTGACCTTCACTCGTTTATTTTCTACTCATTTATTTGTCTGCTGTACCTGTTCACACAGGTTCAGGTTGATGGTCCTGATTGGTCGACGGGACTGTTGGTTCTTGTAGTATTGTAAAACGTCCGGTTCTCCGCTCAGTCGACCGCTTCGCAGAACGAACCATCGCTTCTTCCACGCCTGAGAAACACAGGAGGAAAGACGACTTTTATTTTGTATTGATGCCAATTCAAACCCCTTTAATAATTGTTGGATGTTACAGAAAACAAGATAAGTGTTTTTACTGGAAGAAAAAAGAGAAAACATGACAAGGGAAGAACTCTCAAACTTCAATGCCCCACTTGTGCCTCCTACAGGTTAGAATCCTCATTACACACGACCTAAACTTTCCCATCTTGAGTAGCCATCAGCACTAATGGATCATAGGTCACCGACTATTATTATAAGTTATTGATAATAAATAAGTTTGGATCATGTTTTTATTTGCTATCATGCAGTTCACTCTTTCTTCTCTCTCTCTCTCTCTCTCTCTCTCTCACTTTCAAGACAACTTTGGTGTCTCTCTCTCATGTCAGAGGTTTAACACTCCAGTGCACATGAATGTTAACTAAACATCACAGACACACACACACACACACACACACACACACACACACACACACACACACACACACACACACACACACACACACACACACACACACACACACACACACTTGCTAAATGTTTGACACTGCTCTGGTTCATGCCATCATGCGCTGAGCATTATGGGTAGGGTCCATCCCCCATGAGCAATCCCAGCGATGACACCCCATATTTCAGACATGACTCACTACCCGTGTGTGTGTGAGAGTGTGAGAAAGTGTGAGTTTGTGTACAAAAGACACGTCATGATTATTTAAACGTGTGAAACAGAGCATGAAGAAGGATTTTAATTTAATAAAAGCATGTGCACACACACACACACACACACACAGTTGTGTTTAATTGTTTAAAGGTAGAAGAGAATTAACTAAGACTTGATAAACATTGTGTGTGCGTGTGCGTGTGAGTGTGTGTTAGTGCGTGTGTGTGTGTGTGTGTGCGTGTGTGTGTGTACACAGTGATTAAACAGGGCAGCACACATTTCGCTCCAAACACAGACAGGAAGAGGAAGTAGCTGAACAGGAAATGCCGGTTAGCGTCGACAGTGGATGTTTATTCTCCGTCGCTCTGTTTGATGATGTGTCGTCTTCAGGCGGCTGCACAAACACGAGCAGTGCGACCGCAGCGTCCACAAAAATATACCTTTCCTCCATCTGTCCTTTGTCTCCGCGTTACAACATTAGTGGTGACTTTAAAGTAAGCGTCTAGTGGTCAGAAGAGGAATTGCATCCTCAGTTATTGTTCTGTTTAAAGTTTAATCTCTAACTTGACAGTTCAAGGTCACATTTTGCCCGCACATAAGAACGAACATTTTCCTTTAAACCCTTCTCTAATCTCTTCTTCACCTTTTCTCTCTCCTTTCCTCATACGTTTTGTTTCTTCCTTTGACCTCTGACCCCAAACAGGATGCGGGCACAATAGATCTATAAAAAACACTTCCTCCATCCTGCCTCCGAACCAAAATTAACAAAAATATTTACCCTCTTTTTCAGTTCCTTCTTTACACACACGTGACCTCATGACACTTTCAGTTTCTATGTTTTAGCCTCCTTCATTTTCACAACATCGTTCTTATCGCACTGAGGTTGAAGATTGATCATCAAAATATTTTACTGCAAAACCAAAGACTCTTTGTCCTTAAACTGTGTTTGACCTGATGTGTGTTACGTGTGCTGTTGTGCTGAAGGTTTAATTCACCTCATCATTCTGCTTGGTTCTCTTCCAGTGTGTGTGTGTGTGTGTGTGTGTGTGTGAGTGGGTGTGTTTCCAAACCTTCTAAATCTTTGGGGAGGCCTGATCTTCCAAACAGGCCCAGCTGAGAGCGATTAGTTTATTACATAATTTGGGGCACACACACACACAGACAGACACACACTCACACAGAGGGAGTGTATGATGAGGTACACTCTTTGAACTTTGGCCCAGAACTTAACATGAACATATGAACACACACAATCCTCTGCTGTTATAAGACTGTGGTCTGTGGTCTGTGTGTCTGTGTGTGTGTGTGTGTGTGTGTGTGTGTGTGTGTGTGTGTGTGTGTGTGTGTGTGTGTGTGTGTGTGTGCACAGTGGGTTGTATATCATCATGACTAAATGTTTACACACTCTGAACAAAGGGTTCAACAGTTTTATCTTCTTCTTCTTCACCTGCTGAAAAACTCAGGCCTCAATTTTTAACTGCTATGTCCGACACCAGGGATTATGGGTATTGTAGTCCTGTTAGTTAAAACATATAGAGCTCTGTTTCAGCCCTGATTGGTCTGAAGTTCAAAATCTGGAAAAAACATAAAATTGTTCTTGAGCACGGCAAGAGAGAGGGACATTAACTGGTGAAAATATGGACAGGAATGATGTGATAGTTAAACTCACTGGTAAGGCATGTCAGAAATGCAGATTGAGTGAGTGAGTGTGTGTGTGTGTGTGTGTGTGTGTGTGTGTGTGTGTGTGTGTGTGTGTGGGCCTATAATACTTCAGTACTGGAAAGTAAGCTTTGCTGCCGTTGGACAAACAACCATATCTACCGATCTATCTATCTATCTATCTATCTATCTATCTATCTATCTATCTATCTATCTATCTATCTATCTATCTATCTATCTATCTATCTATCTATCTATCTATCTATCTATCTATCTATCTATCTATCTATCTATCTATCTATCTATCTATCTATCTATCTATCTATCTATCTATCTATCTATCTATCTATCTATCTATCTATCTATCTATCTATCTATCTATCTATCTATCTATCTATCTATCTATCTATCCATCTATCCATCTTTCTGTTTGTCTTTGCTGTTGCGCAACTATTTTGTTGATACTCTACTTCAAAAATTCCTAAATTAGTATGAATCTGAGAAATAATTGAATTTAATCAATAATCCTGAAGTTTAAATCATAGCGACAAACAGCTGTGTGCTGTGAAGAGTGTAGTTGCTTTATGATTATGACTCTGTAGTTTCAGGAAATGAGTCAGTGTGTAAACACACACGCAACCGATAGATCATCATCAACCTGAATTAATAAACTAGAACACCCACCTGTAGAGTTTATACCTCCACCAACGTCCCATGTGAAACCACTTTCAAAATATTTAGATTTGGATCTGCATCATCATCCACAAAGTCATAAATATCAGTCCTCTAATTTTAGTTCAACAAAACCTTCCGAAATATTTAATGTCCGATCTCACGATTGCAAAGAAAGTGATATATATCCTTCATCCAGCGCCCGATCTGCACTAAAATGTAATGACTTCCTTCCTGGTCAATATCGCATTTATCCACCAAGTTTCATAGAAATCGATCGCGCAGTTTTTGAGAAATCTTGGTTATAAACAAAAAAACACACGGAAACATATCGTCCTCAGCAGAGGTCACCACATCGCAGAGTTTCAGTGAAGAGTCTGTAAACTGCGTTCGTTCCTTTGAGCAAGTCACAAAGAAAATGCGATTAAATTAGGTTTTTTTATGTTGTACAAACGTTTGTACGAACATTGTAAAAGCGTAGGATAAAAGAAGCAAGTCACAAAGAAAACAAAAAAACAAAACAAACAAAACAAACAATACAAACGTCAAAAGAGAACAAAACTGTTTCGAGCAAACATTTGTACGAAAGCTTGTCTGGAATTTTTTACAAACATACAATAAGAATAATGAGGTACTCACGTAACGCCGTAACTTTTTCTCCGGTGGCGATTTTCGCAGCCAGCCTTCACACACCACGTCCCCGGCTCCGCTCATCGTCACGGCAACAAGGCTTGAGCGCAAAGCTTCTGATGCGAGCAATCAACTGACGTAGCTTATCAATCGTCCAATCCGGTAATCCTTTAATCAGACCCAACCAATCAAATCAGTCACTCAGCGACTGGATGAGTTTTCATGACTCAGATCAAAGTTAATCCGGTGGAAAACTGATCAGATCAAACTTCTTATCGGATGTGAAATCGTTTGATCTGGTTTCAGAAGGAGGCCCGCGACCCCGTCGACCAATCAGCTGTCACCTCAGTCGACCTTCTGACTCCTGAGGCCTGGGATCAATCAGTCTATTGGTTGATGACGTGAAGCTCCTCTGGGATCGATCACCAGGCGAGAGGGAGCTGTTCCTCTGTGGACGGCTGAGTGATCGACTCACACCTCCTTCTCAGAGGGTTTCTACTTCCCAGCAGCCACTCTCCCCTCCCTCCCTCTCTCCCTCTCTCCTGCTCTCTGGTCGTGCAACAACCAAACACAATGGCTGAGTTCGGACATTCCTTCTCTCCTCTCCTCCCACTTCTCCCTCCTCCTCCTCCTCCCGACAGGAAACTCCCCCTGTGGATAGAGAGAGAGTTTTCTCCTGCTGAGGAAGACAAACTGTTCCACACAACAATCATGTGTTTACTTCAGAATAAACTGATCTGAAGAGGTGGTGGTGCCGAGTTGGTTTGCTCTGAGTAAACTGTGGACACTGGAAAAAGAAAAGTGACTAGAACAGAAAAGGTTCAGCTTCATTAAAGGAACATTTAAAGAGTCTTATACAGCATTCTGAAGGCAAAGGCACAGTCATATACAAATACTTTAAAAGGCGTGTATCATTGTGTAAATCATGCAAAATATAGGCAATATAGTATTCATACCTCCACCAAGGCTCCTTAAATTCAATCAAGCTGCACCAGATCACAAACACTCATAAGAGCCAGCCAGGGAAAAATGTGGTTCTACATCAGGTACAGATCAGACTTTGAGAAATGAGACGTCAGTCTGAACAGAGATGTGACCTGAATCTGATTTAATGCGACGCTACATCAACGGTCGAGAGTCTGGGTTCCAAAAGCTCATCAAGAGGAAAATGAAACCGTAAAACTATCCTGTATCTGTCTTTTAGTCCAGACTGCTGGTCCTTGCAGGATTAGGACATGAGGAGGAGAGTTATCAAGTTGTTTGGATCTGATCTCAGTCACTGAGGCTGCTCATACAACTAACATCAATTTGGAGGTAAATGCTGACATCTAGTGGGATACAATATTTTTTTTCCCAGCTGGAAAATAACCTTTTAAATAACTCACCAAACACAAGAGATATTTTATCTGCAGGCTCACATTTAAATAAAATAACAAGGAAAGTCAGTTTTTGCACAATTAACTTTATTTGAATTTGAATGGCTCCAGTGCATTGAATTTTATATACATTTTTGTTCTTGCTGTACAAGCTTGTTACATACATACATATATACACTCTATATACACAAAAAAGTAGTTTTTTGCAAGCCCAGCTCTAGTATTTAAATTACATTTCATTTAGCTGACGCTTTTATCAAAAGCTGCTCACAATAAGTGCATCAACCCTGAGGGAACAAAGCCAGAACAACAAGAATCAAGAAAGAACAATTTTCTTCAAGAAAATGAAACTACAAAGTGCTAGAAGTAAGTGTTATTTAAATGCTACATCATTGTTTTGTGGAACTAAAGTGTCAGTGTTACAGAGATTTATTTGCAATATATACGGGAAAAAAAAGGGAACTATTCCCAGGAAATGCTTATTGGTCAATAGCTGTGCACACTAAGAATAACTCTGACTGAACAGAGAAGTTGAGAAGAAGTTGTGTGTTTTAATTGACCTGAAGTATAAAGAGAGATGTCGAGATTTATATTTTGAAAAAAGAATCAGACACTGGACAGAAGCTCCGGCCGTCTGTCTCATTCTTTCTCCTGTTTGTAAAGTAAATCTTATCTGCTTATGGAATAATTCAAAAGTTTGTGTGTTCAGATATCAGAACAACCACCAGTGCTTCTGTAGATTTGTTTGGATATCACCAAAACACACGATGGTCTAAATGTTTTTATTAATCTTCGATAGAGAAGAAATAACACCGGCCACATTGAAAATATCAAAATTATTGTATATAGTACGCGTTGTCATTTTGTGACGACCTTCTGTAGCTGCTGATGCTGATGCTGTCTCTGACCCAGCAGATGTATATGAAGGGAGTTAACGAAGCTGCAAACACTGGTAATATTATCAACATTGGCGCTTCTGATGCAGTCGCTGTTGCTACTGCTATTGAATATGCTAATATTACTATCACTACTATTACTCGTATCAATACTTTAGCTACTTCCCTTCCTGCTGCTGCTGTTGTTGCTGTCATCCTTACCGTTATTACTATTATGATTCCTATGAACATTATTCCTGCACTAAGTAAGCAGTAGAACCCCCCCTGACTCTGTGGCTCTGGTTTCTCAGTTGGAGTCGTATGTTCTTCCTGAGCATCAGAGGCTGTAAAGGAAAGAAAGTGCAAATTAAAAATGTGGCCAATTCAGGTTTGAACCTAATTATCTGTTTTCAGTTGCAATATATTTTTCTGTGATCATGAATGTCAATCTTACCAAATACTGAACTCTACTGAATCCACTTACCAGTGACATTGAGCCAGCATTGGTCTACACTGAGGCTAGATTCTGTCCTCACTACACACTTGTACCGGCCTGAGTCTTCAGTCCTGAGTCTGGACACATGAAGTCTGAGTCGTCCTTCTCTGAGGACGTCTCTGTCCCACTGGACTCGTCCTGAAAACTGTTCATCCTGAGACACCGGGACCTCAACACCTTGATGTAGTCGATACACCACAGAGACTCTGAGGTCTGTTATCAGTTTACAGATGATAAAGAATAAGTTGGGGGATTTGTCTCTTCTGGTTGTGAACGTCCATTCCAGAGTGATGTTGTCGTTCTCCTCTGCCTGATAGTTGGTCTGTTTCACATTCACAACTAATGTTCCTGCTGAGGAGACAAAGAGGGAAAGTGAGGACCTGAACTTTCTGATTATTTTAGTTTATGGACGATGAAGTGAAGGTAAGAACTTACCACAGACACAGGAGATCATGGTGATGAGCAGCAGGATCCGGATCATCTTCTCTCTGTGAGAGGACACAGAGGTGAAGACTCATAAACTCATGAGCTCAGTAAACCAACCAACCAATATACAAACTGTGGTATAATGTGAAATACAGGGTTAGGAACCTTCTGTATAGAACACAGGGGACAAGGGAGAGGGAAATAAAAGGCAGAGTCCTGGTTAACAGTTTGGTTAGTGAAACAGTGAAAACGAAATTGTACCTCACTTCGTGGCTCAGAGAAAGTTTTTGTTTTTTAAGTTGTTTTTTGAATGTTATTGTGTTAATTTACCATTTATTTTCATGACTAATGGTCAGACCTCGATCTGAGTTTTCACATCACTTCAGTAAAGAGTATGTGAGTTAAACTTCTCCACAGACTCGGTCGTGTTCAGTGACAGGGTTAGCCTGTTAGCTAGGTCAGTAAAGTTGGAAAGATTTTCACAGAATCAGACTTCCCCGATCAGTAAGTCAGAAAGGAAACAAACGTCAACCACAACCCTTGCCTGTTTAGAAACAAGTGCGCAGGGACCGTCCACAAAGTGCAAGACCGAAAAAATATATTAAAAACTTTTCAATAACTTCCCTCTTTTACAGTATATTCTCACCAATATCATGTCACAGGTCCAGGGTCACCTGCTGAGTATGCCACAGTATTTAATTTCGAAAAAATAAAAAATATTTTGCATGAGTTTGGGTCACGTCATCAACTGCAGTTATTGAATATTTTTAATAAAACATATTTCCTAAAATTATACAAAACCACATTTTCCCAAACTAAGTACTGCAGCATAGCCAGCAGGAGACCCTGGACCTGTGACATGATTTTGGTGAGAATATACAGTATTACAGTGAAGTTATTGAATAGTTTGTAATATCTTTTTTCGTTGTTGCACTTTGTAGACGGTCCCTGCGCACTCGTTTCACAGCAGGCTATCCACTAAAGGCCGATTTATACTCGGCTTTTTACGGACGCACGCACGCGAGAGACGCAACACGCCCCTCGCATACATGCGGGGGGCGTGTTGCGGCTTGCGTGCATCAGCCAATTTTTCTCACTATACGACAAAGCGACGCGAGCCTCACGCAGCCCGCAAGGCTTGTGATTGGTCTGCTTACTACATCCCGTCCGGAGTCTAGTTTCCGGTTTCAATCCCGGAAACTGCGGAAACCACGGAAGATTTAGAAGAACGAATATGGACCAAAATAGAAGAGCACTTGGCAGAAAAGATCCGAAACTATGACCACTAGTATAACCCGTCACTGACCGGCGGATTTGTCCGCCAGAAAAAGGCTCTGAGGAGCCGCCGTGGCGATGTAAATTAAAGTGTGCCACACACGAAGAAGAGCCGACTTCAACAAAAAACATTACTCCGCCTAGTGGTCTGGCGGTGAATTGCGTTGCAACACGCGCAACTGTGGGGGAACTATAAACCAAAACGAGTCCGTAGAAGCTGCGTGCGTGCGTGCGTAAAAACCGACTATAATTCGGCCTTAACACCCATGTCCCGGTCCATCACGGGGACGAGCAGGCAGCAGGATAGGAGCTGGAGCGACGAGCTAACGGTGACTTCACCTGTCCATCAAGTGATAACTATTCATAATTTCAAACCTCTTTATAATTTAAACGAGTGAGTCACAGTTTTCACGAAGGAAGAACTAAGTGATTGAGACTAAAACAGTTTTGTGAACCAAGTTAAAGCTACAAGTTGCTGTTGAGGGGAAGTTCCTCTCTCTGTGAGGCATGTCTGCAGCGACACGGAGCTCACACGTAACAGAAGTACAAAAGAAAGACATCAGGGCGGCTGTGGCTGAGCGGTAGAGCGGTCGTCCTCCAACCTTAAGGTCGGCAGTTCGATCCCCAGTCTTCCCCATCTGCATGCCGAAGTGTCTTTGGGCAAGATGCCGAACCCTGAATTGCCCCTCATAGAAGAGGTGCTGCTAATAGATGCACTGTGTGAATGTGTGTATGAATGGGTGAATGTAAAATTGTACTGTACAGAGCTTTGAGTGGTGATCAAGAATAGAAAATCGCTATATTAATACAATACCAGCGTAGTAGTAGTTGTTCGTCTCGCTGTCTCACTCGGCCGTGCGTCTGGGAGAATGCACTACCAATGCGACCAACGAGAGTGAAACATGCAACCTAGAGTATACTCCATGTGACCAAAAGAAGAAGCTGTCACTTCCTGCGACACCGTGTTGCGGTGTCGCAACACGGCCCACGGCCTACGACCTATAACTGGTCGTAGGGAAGAAGCTGGTAAGAAAGTTCTGAAATTAATTTCCTCGTGACCTCGAATCACTCGATATAAATCGAAACACTCTGGCCCAAGTTAAAAGGAAAACACAAGACAGTGTATATATTTACATTTTTATTATGTTATGTGTACTATTATGTTGAAAACTCAAGAAACAGATTGTTTAAAAAACACATTTTGCCTCAGGATAAGTTAAAGTAAATCACTGTAAAAATATAATCAATTATTCATTTAAGGTTTGAATACTTAAACAAAAAAACTTCAGAGAGTCTATTTATCTGTCTGTATACAGAACAGATTATCACAGTATATATAAAGACATTATTATGTTATGTTATGTGTACATAATATATGTTGAAAACTCAATAAACAGATTGTTTAAAAAACTAATTTTCTTATTTTGTCTCATGTTCATAAGGATCAGTTAAAGAAAATCATTGTAAAAAGATAATAAAGCATAAAATATTTGAATACTTCAAAAAAACAAACTTCAGAGAGTCTATTTATCTGCCTGTACATAGTGGTCCAGAGGTGAGGCCGCCACAATCAGATGAACAAATAGTTTTCTGTCTGATGCTCCACTCAGTTCTTACCTCACAGCTTAAATCTAGTTATATATTTTCCTTCATTCATGCTGATTCAAGTAGCACTTTTCAGTTTGGCTTTCTTTAAAAAAATTTACTTTCTTGATTCTTGTTGTTCTGGGTTTGTTCCGTCAGGGTCGATGCACTTATTGTGACTCGCTTTGGACAGAAGTTTCAACTAAATGAAATGTAACTACGTAACTCAATGTAACTGAGATTCTAGGTGTTATGATAGAACGGGAACGAGGAGGACTCGGGACGGACACACACGCACACGCACACGCACACTCACACACACACACACGCACACGCACACGCACACCCACACGCACACGCACACGCACACACACACACACACACACACACACACACACACACACACACACACACACACTCACACACACACACACACACACACTCACACACAGGGAGTGTATGATGAGGTACACTCTTTGAACTTTGGCCCAGAACTTAACATGAACATATGAACACACACAATCCTCTGCCGTTATAAGACTGTGGTCTGTGGTCTGTGTGTCTGTGTGTGTGTGTGTGTGTGTGTGTGTGTGTATGTGTGTGTGTGTGTGTGTGTGTGTGTATGTGTGTGTGTGTCTGTCTGTGTGCACAGTGGGTTGTATATCATCATGACTAAATGTTTACACACTCTGAACAAAGGGTTCAACAGTTTTATCTTCTTCTTCTTCACCTGCTGAAAAACTCAGGCCCCATTTTTAACTGCTATGTCCGACACCAGGGATTATGGGTATTGTAGTCCTGTTAGTTAAAACATATAAAGCTCTGTTTCAGTCCTGATTGGTCTGAAGTTAAAAATCTGGAAAAAACATAAAATTGTTCTTGAGCCAGGCAAGAGAGAGGGACATTAACTGGTGAAAATATGGACAGGAATGATGTGATAGTTCAACTCACTGGTAAGGCATGTCAGAAATGCAGATTGAGTGAGTGTGTGTGTATGTCCGTCTGTGTGTGTGTGTGTGTGTGTGTGTGTGTGTGTGTGTGTGTGTGTGTGCGTGCGTGTGTGTGTGTGTGTGTGTCTGTGTGTGTGTCTGTGTGTGTGTGTGTCTGTGTGTGTCATCTGAACTGCTCGTAAAAAGACTTCCTGTGACTTGCAGAGGAAATGGCTGCTTGTACTTCTGCTATTAGTCCTTGTCCTGAACATATGTCATGTGAGGCATTTATCAGTTTCTCCTCTGCTGAGTGGTACTACGTGCTTTCAGAACTATCAATAGATCACAAGTTGGTTTGACTTGTAACGCCACGTTCAAGCGTTTCTCAGACACGTCTCTAAAGTTGGGGTTATATATCAGTAAGTTTAGACTCACCTACATAGACCCGCCCATGTTCAGTTCTCTCTGGGATGCCTCCGATAATGCGGCCCCAACAATTAATTCCCATTTTGTAGAAGTCTTTTATCAGCTGGTTCCCTTCGCCATAGATCCCCGTCGGCCTAAGGGAGCATGTTTGTAAAAACTTTCCACCCTTCAGCTGGAAAGAAAGCAAAACTAAGGGTCAGTGTTAGGAATCGGACGGGGAGGTAAACAGAACATGCACAAAAACATGTACACAATGTTTACTTCAGACTGTAATAAATTACCTCTGTGCCATTAGCTTCAAGCACAATTTTATCAGCCTTTGACTTAGACTTGGGATAGGGCATAGAGTGACCATGTGATATTTCAGTTTTTCTTTTTTAATAAATTTGCCAAAATTTCTACATTTCTGTTTTTTTCTGTCAAGATGGGGTGCTGAGTGTACATTGATGAGAAATAAAATTAACTTTTTTGATTTTAGCAAATGGCTGCAATGAAACAGAGTGAAAAATGTAAAAGGGTCTGAATACTTTCCGTACCCACTGTATGTTTATAAATGGCAGTGGCATGGCCACCCTGTACCCTGCACATGTTTAAATTAAAAACATGAATATATGAACCTGTGTAATATTTGAATAGCTTAGTATTGAATGCACAATATCAGGGTAGTTATGTTTATACATGGCACTAGGACCAGTTTAATATAAAACACAATTTTATACAATATATATAGTAGGGGGTCTCTGCTCCATCTCTCCACCTGTTTGGGGGTCCTTGGCCTGAAAAAACGTTGAAGGCCCCTGGCCTATAATACTTTAAAGTAAGCTTTGCTGCCGTTGGACAAACAACCATATCTACCGATCTGTCGATCTGTCGATCTATCTATCTATCTATCTATCTATCTATCTATCTATCTATCTATCTATCTATCTATCTATCTATCTATCTATCTATCTATCTATCTATCTATCTATCTATCTATCTATCTATCTATCTATCTATCTATCTATCTATCTATCTATCTATCTATCTATCTATCTATCTATCTATCTATCTATCTATCTATCTATCTATCTATCTATCTATCTATCTATCTATCTATCTATCTATCTATCTATCTATCTATCTATCTATCTATCTATCTATCTATCTATCTATCTATCTATCTATCTATCTATCTATCTATCTATCTATCTATCTATCTATCTATCTATCTATCTATCTATCTATCTATCTATCTATCTATCTATCTATCTATCTATCTATCTATCTATCTATCTATGTATCTGTCTATCTGTCTATCTGTCTATCTGTCTGTCTGTCTGTCTGTCTGTCTGTCTGTCTGTCTGTCTGTCTGTCTGTCTGTCTGTCTGTCTGTCTGTCTGTCTGTCTGTCTGTCTGTCTGTCTGTCTGTCTGTCTGTCTGTCTGTCTGTCTGTCTGTCTGTCTGTCTGTCTGTCTGTCTGTCTGTCTGTCTGTCTGTCTGTCTGTCTGTCTGTCTGTCTGTCTGTCTGTCTGTCTGTCTGTCTGTCTGTCTGTCTGTCTGTCTATCTATCTATCATCTATCCATCTATCTGTTTGTCTTTGGTATTTGATGTTGAGCAACTATTTTGTTGATAATCCTGAAGTTTAAATCATAGCGACAAACAGCTGTGTGCTGTGAAGAGTGTAGTTGCTTTATGATTATGACTCTGTAGTTTCAGGAAATGAGTCAGTGTGTAAACACACACGCAACCGATAGATCATCATCAACCTGAATTAATAAACTAGAACACCCACCTGTAGAGTTTATACCTCCACCAACGTCCCATGTGAAACCACTTTCAAAATATTTAGATTTGGATCTGCATCATCATCCACAAAGTCGTAAATATCAGTCCTCTAATTTTAGTTCAACAAAACCTTCCGAAATATTAAATGTCCGATCTCACGATTGCAAAGAAAGTGATATATATCCTTCATCCAGCGCCCGATCTGCACTAAAATGTAATGACTTCCTTCCTGGTCAATATCGCATTTATCCACCAAGTTTCATAGAAATCGATCGCGCAGTTTTTGACAAAAAAACACACACGGAAACATAACGTCCTCAGCAGAGGTCACCACATCGCAGAGTTTCAGTGAAGAGTCTGTAAACTGCGTTTGTTCCTTTGAGCAAGTCACAAAGAAAATGCGATTAAATTAGTTTTTTTTATGTTGTACGAACGTTTGTACGAACATTGTAAAAGCGTAGGATAAAAGAAGCAAGTCACAAAGAAAACAAAAAACAAAACAAACAATACAAACGTCAAAAGAAAACAAAACTGTTTCGAGCAAACATTTGTACGAAAGCTTGTCTGGAATTTTTTACAAACATACAATAAGAAAAATGAGGTACTCACGTAACGCCGTAACTTTTTCTCCGGTGGCGATTTTCGCAGCCAGCCTTCACACACCACGTCCCCGGCTCCGCTCATCGTCACGGCAACAAGGCTTGAGCGCAAAGCTTCTGATGCGAGCAATCAACTGACGTAGCTTATCAATCGTCCAATCCGGTAATCCTTTAATCAGACCCAACCAATCAAATCAGTCCCTCAGCGACTGGATGAGTTTTCAGGACTCAGATCAAAGTTAATCCGGTGGAAAACTGATCAGATCAAACTTCTTATCGGATGTGAAATCGTTTGATCTGGTTTCAGAAGGAGGCCCGCGACCCCGTCGACCAATCAGCTGTCACCTCAGTCGACCTTCTGACCCCTGAGGCCTGGGATCAATCAGTCTATTGGTTGATGACGTGAAGCTCCTCTGGGATCGATCACCAGGCGAGAGGGAGCTGTTCCTCTGTGGACGGCTCAGTGATCGACTCACACCTCCTTCTCAGAGGGTTTCTACTTCCCAGCAGCCACTCTCCCCTCCCTCCCTCTCTCCCTCTCTCCTGCTCTCTGGTCGTGCAACAACCAAACACAATGGCTGAGTTCGGACATTCCTTCTCTCCTCTCCTCCCACTTCTCCCTCCTCCTCCTCCTCCTCCCGACAGGAAACTCCCCCTGTGGATAGAGGGAGAGTTTTCTCCTGCTGAGGAAGACAAACTGTTCCACACAACAATCATGTGTTTACTTCAGAATAAACTGATCTGATGAGGTGGTGGTGCCGAGTTTGTTTGCTCTGAGTAAACTGTGGACACTGGAAAAAGAAAAGTGACTAGAACAGAAAAGGTTCAGCTTCATTAAAGGAACATTTAAAGAGTCTTATACAGCATTCTGGAGGCAAAGGCACAGTCATATACAAATACTTTAAAAGGCGTGTATCATTGTGTAAATCATGCAAAATATAGGCAATATAGTATTCATACCTCCACCAAGGCTCCTTAAATTCAATCAAGCTGCACCAGATCACAAACACTCATAAGAGCCAGCCAGGGAAAAATGTGGTTCTACATCAGGTACAGATCAGACTTTGAGAAATGCGACGTCAGTCTGAACAGAGATGTGACCTGAATCTGATTTAATGCGACGCTACATCAACGGTCGAGAGTCTGGGTTCCAAAAGCTCATCAAGAGGAAAATGAAACCGTAAACACTCACATCTGTGGCCTCCATGTTTGTTACAGACTTCTTCTGCTTAAAAATAAAACTATCCTGTATCTGTCTTTTAGTCCAGACTGCTGGTCCTTGCAGGATGAGGACATGAGGAGGAGAGTTATCAAGTTGATTAAATCTGATCTCATTCACTGAGGCTGCACAACTAACATGAATTTGGAGGTAAATGCTGACATCTACTGGACACTTTTAAGTATTACAATAGTTTGAGTTTTTTTCCCCAGCTGGAAAACAATATATATTTTAAATAACTCCTCAAACAAAAGGAAATATTTTATCTGCAGGCTCACATTTAAATAAAATAACAAGGAAAGTCACTTTTGGCAAAAATTACTTTATTTGACTTGAATGGCTCCAGTGCATTGAATTTTGAACATATACATTTTTGTCCTGGTAATACAAGCAGGTTACTGGGAAACTTTCACTGGGGTTCGATTCCCTGCTGACCGACGGCTCTGAGGCTAACACAGGCTAACACAGGCTAACTCCCCTTGCGTTTTCCACCTACTGTCACAGGGTTTCCCCCCCCGTTCTCATTTCCTCCACTTTACTGTAATCCTGTTGCCATGACGTTTTCTACCTGATGACGAGAAGAAACAAAGTCGCTCTTGTACTATTTTGAAAAGAAGAAAACCTGAACTCACTGGACAGTCTTAAAATTATTGAAATCTTGGAAAACCATCAAAGTACCAGATAATAGAATACTACAATACAAGTTGTTTCTGCTCTCATATTAAAAATGAAAAAAATAAATCCAAACCAATGCTGTTTGTTGTTTTTAAAATATACTGCTATACGTGTGTGTGTGTACTTGTTTTTGTTGATTTTGTAGGACCTTCACCTGCAAAAACACTGACCTTGTCAGGACCAGCAGACCTTATGGGGACCAGCGCTCCTTGTGAGGTCCTGGTTTTGGTTTGTCTGTCCACAATGAATGGAAGTGAATGTACTATCATTATACTGTGTACTTGTGTGTATGTGCATTTATCTATCTATATAGATGGAAAGAAAATAATCATGGACAGGATAATATATTTCATTTATTCCTCAAAAGAAAAGACAATGAACATATTGTATTTTTATTATAAAAAGGAAATTAGCACTGTAGCAGATAAGGAAAATCGTACATGAAAATATAATTATGAACAAACTTAAGGTCAAACTTAGATGAACTGATCTTTATTTGAAATGTCTGTACGAGGAGGAATCAGTTAAAGTGTCACGCCAGCAAGTTTGAAGGTGACATTTAATCTGCCAAGACATGAGCAATTAATAACAAACTATGATATATATAACAACACTATATTGACCAGGTTAAAATGAAGAGGAAGGAATGATTCACAATGGTTTATTGCTCTGAATCAAATGCTTTAAGGTCATGAATCATCCCTTATAAAGACTTAACTAAAACGCTTTAACTTTCCTCTTTATTCACAACTACCGTGTGATTCACTACCATAAAGACGGAAAAAGCTGCACAGGTTAAAATAAGACTACCGTAAGTGCGAGAGAAGTTAAAATAGAAACCGTTTGTCAAAATATTAAAACAGCATCTGAGTAATCGATGACCTCGATTACGTTGGCGCGTCGCCCCAGCGCTATTAGCCATTCTTTGAGATCCCAGATATGATAAAGCCTTTGCTCTGATTGGTCGGCAGTCTCAGAGGTGTGGTGCACGGCTCCTTCGTTCTTTTGAGGGTTTTGTTTCCCTCAAAATGGACGGGGAGGCACTTGTCTCTTACCATATTACAGGCCACAATCACAAACTGTTGCTTCCAGGTTACCTTAATATATGAATTAATTAATTCATTTTCTGGAGGACACTTGAAGGATAACACTTCAAACACCAGCATGGTCTTCCTGCTGCTGCACAGGTTACTCTTCACGTGGAGGCCAGACCGGCTGCAGATCTGCAGGACGTCCTTCGTCATATTGGCCGGGATGAACGACTGCTTCCTTGTCCTGCACCAGAGTCCTGTTCTGTTTAGATAGCTGCACAACGAGATCATCACATTGTTTAAAATCCAACCCCTTTATGAGTTGGAGATCAAATGACATTAACTGTATCTGCTGCTGATTGGATATGAGAAATATAATGATGCTCTTTGATATGACACAGTGCTGTTGCTGACATTGCCTCTTTCGAAATGCAAAAATCTATAAAATAATTGAATTCACCTTTTCCAGTCTTCTTCAGAATTCAAGCTCTCGTTTTTTGGAATGAAGTGTTTTATCGTAAAGTTATTGTCAGTCTTTTGTACGATCTTGGGGTCACAGGGCTTCGAGTTGTTAGGCTTCTCGTGTTTGCTGGTAAACATCGTTTGGACGACAGTGAAGATGATGCCAGTCAGGAGAATGATCTTCATTTTGTCTAGAGTGTGAGAGAAAGATTATTACACAGGGTTTTTGAGCAGAACAATGTGTTGTTCAAAAACAATATTTATTCAGTATTCAACATTATCGTCAGTGCAGCTCATAGCAGGACTGAAGAATAATGTGAATAAAGACCTAAAGTTGTAATTTAAAGAATAAGTTGTAATAATTTAAAAAAATCTCTTTTTTGTTTTCGTTCCAAGGATCCAACATGCCAACCAGTCCGATATACAACTTTATTCTCTTAATTTTATGACTTTATTCTTACGATATTACAACTCTATTCTCTTCGATTTTCTTCCCTTTAAGTGGCTTTAATTCTCTGTCATAATGAACCATTACCGATATTTAAATATTTTTCTATACAGTGCTTTGAATATTGTCATTGATATTATAATTACCAAATCACTTTTACTCCTTAATACAGTTAATACAGTTAATTCAGTTTTTTATTTTATAAAATTTATCTTGAGGCTGAATCAAAGTAAAAAGTACAAAACTTTGAATTGAAAATTAGTCCCAGCTTTAAATAAGTAAAGGGAAGTCGGTTAGAGTGTGAAGGTGGAGAGACCTTTTCTTACCTTTCTCTGCAGCTGAGTTCGTCTGGAGAGGATGAAGTCTGTGGGTTAAGTCAGGAAATGTTCATCTTTTATAAACCTCTCAGGGTCCAAGAGTTTGACCACAAGAGATAGACAACCAATGAAGATGCAGCAAACTCGTTTCTCACCATATATGTCTGTAGTTAGTGTGCAGATGCGGTACGAGATATGGTCAGAGTGTGTGTGTGGTCTTCTGATACTTGATGATGTGCACGTTTGTGGGGAGCTACGTCTGAAGTTGTCAAGCGCCTCTTTGTCTCTGTATCAGATCACGAGTCACTACAGTGAGAAGATGCTCAAACCCATCATCCAGTAAACACAAGCAGGCGAGTGCGAGGGGGGGGGGTCGTCAGGTTAGAAAGTTTTATTTGTTTTATACCAACAACACAGAAATAAAAAAGACATAGAAAAAAGCTCTGGTCATTTAAACCCTCTTCCTGTAACATGATTTATGAAATACAGTTTACATTAAACCACAACCAACACACAATGACATCTTAGGAATATATATTGTATTATTTATGGAAGAAATAGAATTCAGCCCTTGAACAACACCTGAGTACCAACATGCAGCTACATACACATGTCAGCTCACTTAGGGCTATATCATCTGGAGCCCCCCAAGGTGGCTGGCTGTGTATAGGGCATAGCTCCATGTTAATGGATGGGACATGGACCAACCCAAAAAGTCAAAGTACCTGTTAAATAAAACGACTCTGGCTCCAAATGATGGCAAAAGCGCAAGATAAGATAAGATAAGCTAATAAAATATAATAAAATCCTTTATTATCTCTACAACGGGGACATTTTAATGGCATCACCCGTATCCACCATATTATGGCTTCATATTTGTAAAAGGAGGAAGTGGACACACGTCGTCCTTCTTTATCTGCATCTCTGATAAGGTCAAAATATAATATATTGTAATTTTCAGCCACTTTAACGGACACACGCTTCATTTACTGTATTTCTACAGGAGAGATGATCAGAGGAGCTGCGTTCTGACCGTTTTGTTGGAGATGTGGACTGAAATACGGGAAGATCTCTCCGCCGAACGCACACTGGGTGAACGAGTAAATGTGAGACCGAGCCGTCGTGTCGTAGAAGGACACGAGACCCTCCTCGTAGTCCACGAACACCCCCACCTTCTGAGGTTTGTCCCTTAGAGACAGGCGGACGTTTGGAGCTGTCAGGGCTGCGTAACCTTTGTCCTCATAGTGGACAGTCGCCCAGTAGCCGTTGTCTGGGTTCAACAAGAGCTTCCCCTTGCGGTTGGCGTCTCCTCTGGCCAAGCCCAGGTCCCACCCGGTCTTGTTGCCGACCTCCACCTCCCAGTACGACCTCCCAGAGGTCAAGCCGTTGAGCCCCAGGACGCTGCCGAACATGTCAAACCTCTGTGGAGTGTCGTGGACTTCCTGGTACTTTCCTCCATCTCGCACCTTCTTCCCATCATCATAGAGAGTGAGGCAGTGATGAGCAGTAGCTGGGTCCAGCTTCACATCCACTGCACAAGAACACAACAGAATAATGGACATAGAATCATGTAGTGAAATACACTAAATACACACAGTAATAATTTACTGATGGATCCAGTGCATAAATGGAATCGTCTCTTTTTTTCATACAAGGTCACAGGTTTTGTGTCAAACCACAACGTCTGACCTCCAACGATAAAAACAGGTTATCAGTCGTTACAGCACAAAGGCCTAATGACGTATGTTTGACACGGACAAAGTGAAAAGTTATTCTCATTTCTCAGCAAAAATTAACTTGGAGAAATAGGTGAAGAGACATTAAGCAAATCACACTTAAGACCAAAGGGCGATAATTTACTATATTCAAAAACAGATTTTTCTTTTCTTGGTTTTTAACTTTTGAAAAAGACAATACATTGTTTTATATCTGGCTGCTCCTTTATGTGAGTCCCTTTCATCACGTTTTCGAGGGAAATGGGTCATAAGAAATATTCTGTTTACCACCTAAGACCGAAGTTAAACTACATGAGAAGACTTCTCAGTTTTTTTGCTCCTGCATCACAGCTGCGGTGATACATCGAAATTGCAATGAACTTGTTGAGGATGTGGGTTTTTTTAACAAAGGAAGTGTCATGTGTGCAGTTTCCGTTTCACACGTTTCTTTAGCCCAACACCAAACACCTCAATAGATGATAATGATTTTATTATTCAGATCCAGGAATCAGGTTAAACAAATAATACATATCAGAATATAAATGATAATGTCCAATTTTCTAGAATTGGAAAAAAAGGCTGCAAAATCTTAGTTTGACGTTGTTCTGACAAACGTTAAACTCAAAATGAGAAAATGTGAGTTTATTATACAGACTTGTGAATTAATAAGCGTAACTCGAATCCCTTGTAACCATATATTTTAAAAAGCTGAGACACGCACCTGCAAATGTGGGAAATCTCTTGAGTTCTGTGGAAACAAAGATGAAGTTAAAGTCATACAGATCTTCATCAGATGAAACACAAACCTGGATAAACACAAAGGACTCACCAACAGAGGAGAGCTCTTCCAGCTGCAGCTGAATTTGTTCCATCATGGCTGACGTTGTTGTTCTCAAGGAACCGAAGGAGAACGAGGTATCCACACTGGTGTTGCTCCTATCGGTGGCTTCATCCAGAGAGATCTGCGTGAGGGCAAATCTCACAACGTCAGTTTCAAATCAACCTCATGGAGACGTGATGATGTCTTTGCACGTCAGATCCTCGACTCACCTGAAGGTCTGTGTTTCTGTGTAACTCAGCGATGGTCTTCTGGAGTTCATCAGTTTCTCTCTCCAGCCTCTGAAGCAGATCCTTTCCTTCTCTCTTTACCCTTTCTCTCCTTTAAGGTCAAATACAGGACGTTACGCTGATGGATCAATAATACATCTGACCACACTTCACTGTGAGCCACGTAGAACCAACCTCTCCTCCACAGGCTGCAGAGATCTTTGCCGAGCGTCCTGCACGACTTTCATCACCTTGGAGAAGACGTTGTTGATCTGCATCCACTCGGTGTCCAAGCTAACCTGATGATGGACAGTGGACATGTCAAGAGAAACATGGACAGAAACCATATTGTAAAAAGTGAATTCTTACCTTCAAGCCGTGCACAGATAATTTCACTTCTGCCATCTTGAGTTCCGTCCTAAGAATTTTCTGCTGTAGCTCCGCCCTCTTATTGTCTTGCTTTGCCTTAAAGGAAGAAAGAGGACAAATACATAAAGTGTAATAGAACAATATAATGATGAAGAATCCGTTTCTTCGGCATCTGTTGATTGCCAGGAACTCTTTGTTCTTACGATCTGATTCACATCGTGACGTTTCAACCGGTCGAACAGCTGTGCCTGCACCTGCTCGGCGCCGGTGGAGAAATCGAGCGCTCTACGAGGTTGATATGTGTTGGTGGCGGTTTGATGACGTGGGGGGCGCTCAGGAGTCTGGAAAACTGTGGAAACAAAGCTGTCAATCAAAGCTGCTGTAATTGTGTTTATTCATGTAGTAGATCCTCAGGCCCTGATTGGTCGTCACTTTGGACCAACCACAGTCCCAAAACTGGAGGCTCTCGTCTGAGTCGTCTGTTTGAGACATTATGGAAGAATTCATCAAAATTTGGTCTTTATTTCCTTTTCAAATATGCATTCAGAACCAGAAAATACAACTATAATATGTTCAATATTTTGGTACGTGATTCGGTTTCCACTTTGTTTACTGTTCGTAACTTTAATTAAGCACATTTGATCTTTTTTGCAGCATATAAATATTGATATAGTTTGTACATTTACTAAGAACCACTCACCAGACTCTATAGAAGTCATCACAGGCTCAGTCAGCTGGATTGGACGTCCCGTGAAGGGAATCAGAGGAGGGTAACTCCTCCTCTCTGGGACCCTCACTCCCTTGGCTGTGCATCCCATCTTCCCCTGGTGGATCCACAGGCCCTGATTGGTCGTCACTTTGGACCAACCACACACACAAACCTGGAGGCTCCCGTCTGAGTCGGCTGTTTGAGACATTATGGAAGAATTTATTCAGATGTTCAGAAATAAATAAGATGGGTCATTCCTTAAATTTCCTTTTTGTTCCTTTTCAAATACGCATTTTGAAGCTGAAACTATTATATATTCAGTCAGTCCTTTAACTTCACACATTTGAGCTTTCTCGCAGCAAATAAATTGGAGGCAACAGTGATATAGTTTGTACACTTATTAAAACCCCTCACCAGACCAGGTGAAGAAGTTCATCTCGGGCTGATTCAGCTGGATTGGACGTTCCGTGAAGGTGATTTGAGGAAAGTAAGTCATTGCTTTGTTCTCTGGGATCCTCACTCCCCTCTGTGTGCATCCCATCTTCCCCTGGTGGGTCCTCAGGCCGTGGTAACTCGTCACTTTGGACCAACCGCACCCGCAAACCTGGAGGCTCATGTCGAACGTGTTCAGTGTCTGTTGAAAAACATGTTTTTACATTTTTATTCATGAAATTTGTGATGTATTCTGAAGCAGAGCTGAATCCAACATGGACAGTTTCACACTTTGCTCAGTTTTGTGGCAAATGAAAATGAAAACACTTTTTACTTCCAGTTCTGCATTTGCTGCTTTTACACTTTAACTTTCATTTCACTGATTTGATCTGAGCTGTGTTGACTCATGTTAGATGGTGTGTGGTCGCCCTCTAGTGGCAATGACTGTGCACTATCAACTCACTGCTGCTGGTGACTGTCACAAACAAAGGTGTGTACGTGTGTGTGCGTGTGTGTGTGTGTGCGTTTGTGTTTGTGTGTGTGTGTGTGTGCGTGTGTGTGTGTGTGTGTGTGTGTGTGTGTGTGTGTGTGTGTGTGCGTGTGTTTGTTTGTGTGAAACCTCAAAAAACAGAAGCTCAATATGACAGGAGCCAATCTTTCAATGAATAAAATCTGAATCATATTTTTTCTAACCAGGAAAAAAGCAGAACAAACATTCTTCTGTACTGACATCGTGTTCTGTGAGAGGATCTTGGGCATTCTAACATTAACACTTTTTTTTACGTTTACAACAGGAAACTTGATGTGTTTCCTCCTGAATGCAGTATTTTGAAGTATTATATTTATTAACACATCCTACTGTGTGTTTTCTACCTGCAGCATCGCAGCCTGAAGAGTTTTATTAAACATCCCTGAACAAGAACAAGTTTGATAATTCATCCTTTAACTTTCACAGTTACTAAATGTCACAAAATTCTTTATAAAGTTGATAAAGTCTCACCGTGCTCTGCAGCTTCGATGCTCCTCAGTCCGAGTGATGATCTCTCTGTCGTTTCCCGACTCTCCTCCTCTGTGTTCTCTCTCTTCAGGACTTTCACTTTCGTTTCTTGAGAAACAAACAGGTTCAACTCGCTCCCAGAATATTTGCCTACTGCATTTACAAACTAAAACAGCAGCAGACATAGTTAGACACTAACTTTACAAGAGTAGCGATGAAACTTAAAGAGAATTGAGTCAAAACTACACGAATAAAGAAGTTTTACAAGAATTGTCATACTTTTTAAAGGAATAGTCATAACTTTATAAGGATAAAGTCTTAATTTTACAGAAGTTAAGAAAAGGAGGTCATTTTACAATTAAATCATTCTATGAGAATAAAGTAATAAAATGTAAGTAAAGTAAAAATAATAAAGTTGTAATTTGGTGAAGAAACTGATATAAACTGAAGTTAATTATCATCATGAGATCATAAATGTGACATTTTGCTCAAACTTTTCACGGGAATATGAATATGATCCGGTTTTTATTTTTGGGTATTTTTATTTGGTCCTTTCACCCAAAAACGTTTTGGTGAAATGAGAAATTAGAAAACCACACTTTACTGAGCAACATTAAGTTTCACATATGTACAAAAAAAGTATTTTCAGCCTCAAAGTTGTGACAGATGAATTTAATGATCATAAAACACATAAAACAAAATATTGAAATATATCATCTGTCTCCATAGCGCCTCTAGCGGCCAAACAGGACACCACGTGTACAAGTTCATTGGTCAGGTTATAAAGTTTTATTTGTTTTATACCAACACCACAGAAATAAAAGACATAGAAAAAAGCTCTGGTCATTTAAACCCTCTTCCTGTAACATGATTTATGAAATACAGTTTACATTAAACCACAACCAACACACAAATACATCTTAGAAATATATATTAATCTATTTATGGAAGAAATAGAATTCAGGCCTTGAACACCTGAGTACCAACATGCAACTTCATACACACGTCAGCTCATTTAGGGCTATATCATCTGGAGCGCCCCCAGGTGGCTGGCTGCTTATAGGGCATAGCTCCATGTTAATGGATGGGACATGGCCCAACCCAAAAAGTCAAAGTACCTGTTAAATAAAACGACTCTGGTTCCAAATGATGGCAAAAGTGCAAGATTAGATAAGATAAGCTAATAAAATAAAATAAGATCCTTTATTATCCCTACAACTGGGACATTTTAATGGCATCACCCGTATCCACCATATTATGGCTTCATATTTGTAACAGGAGGAAGTGGACACACGTCGTCCTTCTTTATCTGCATCTCTGATAATCTCATATTATAATATATTGTAATTTCCAGCCACTGTAACGGACACACGCTTAATTTACTGTCTTTCTACAGGAGAGATGATCAGAGGAGCTGCGTTCTGACCGTTTTGTTGGAGATGTGGACTGGAATACGGGAAGATCTCTCCGCCGAACGCACACTGGGTGAACGAGTAAATGTGAGACCGAGCCGTCGTGTCGTAGAAGGACACGAGCCTCACGCGCTTCCTGTCGGGGGGGTCTTTGTCCAGGCTGGGAAGAAGAGGTGTGATAGCTGTGGAGGGGGCTTGGGAATTTGGGTTAGGGTTAGAACTGGTCCATTGTCTGTCGAATCTGCAGTAAAAGTCATTCGGGTCGTTTGCAAGTTTAGGTATTGGGGTGATTTGGTTTTGCAGCAAATTGTTGTTTCAGCTTCTTTGAATACTGACGTTTGGCCTCCCTCATCTCCTCGTCGAACAAGGATTTAATCTGTCTGAACCTTTCCTGGTCCCCACTCTTGAAGGCCGCCTCTTTCTCCAAACGAAGATGTTTGAGTTCTGCTGTGAACCAGGGCTTGTTATTGTTGCATCTCACCCTGGTGCGTGTGGTTAGGGTTAGGTAGTTGGAAGCAGTTCTAAAAGTTTCCCAGGCTGTGTTGTCCAGGCAGTCACGCAGCTCATCCACAGCTGCTCTGCTGCTCCAGTTCTTCGATCTCAGCACATCAGCTTTAGAAACGTTGAGTTTCTGCCTGTAAGCCGGGATCAGGTGAATGAGATCGTGGTCGGATCGACCCAGAGCAGCATGGGGAACTGCATGATACGCCTTGCTGATGGTGTTGTAGCAGTGGTCCAGAGTTTTCTTCCCCCTTGTCGGGCATTTGACTAACTGTTCGTATCTGGGGAGTTCAAGAGATAAGTTCCCCTTATTAAAGTCCCCAAGGACAATAACAGTGGAAGACATGTTCTCTCTCCTTCCCTCCACCTGTAGTATCAGATCAGCGAGTTGACGTTGAGCCTTGCACACGTTAGCTTGCGGTGTGATATAAACTCCGGCCAGAATAAAAGAGGTGAATTCACGGGGAGGGTAGAATGGTCGGCAAGTGATGAAAAAAGTTTCCAGCTCAGGAGAACAGTACCGTAAAATCACTTCCACGTCGCTGCACCAGCCATCGTTTATATAGAAACAAATCCCTCCCCCTCTCTTTTTGCCTGAGCAGATCAGGTCGCGGTCTGCACGTAACAGCCAAAAGCCGTTCAGCTTTACGTCAGAGTCCGGTATATCTTCGGTCAGCCACGATTCCGTAAAACACAAAACAGAAGAATCTGCAAAGTCTGTATTTGTCGTGATGAGAAGGCGCAGTTCGTCCATCTTGTTGCGCAGTGAGCCGACATTGGAGAGGAGTATCATCGGTAGAGGCGAGCGTAATCCTCTCTCCGAAGTATCAACACTGGTGTTGCTACTTTCCGTGGCTTCATCCAGAGAGATCTGCGTGAGGGCAAATCTCACAACGTCAGTTTCAAATCAACCTCATGGAGACGTGACGATGTCTTTGCACGTCAGATCCTCGACTCACCTGAAGGTCTGGGTTTCTGTCCAACTCAGTGATGGTCTTCTGGAGTTCATCAGTCTCTCTCTCCAGCCTCTTAAGCAGAGCGTCTCTCTTCCTGTTTACCCTTTCTCTCCTTTAAGGTAAAATACAGGACGTTACGCTTATGGATCAATAATACGTCTGACCACACTTCACTGTGAGCCACGTAGAACCAACCTCTCCTCCACAGGCTGCAGAGATCTTTGCAGAGCGGCCTCCACGACTTTCTTCACCTCGGAGAAGACGTTGTTGATCTGCAGCCACTCGGTGTCCAAGCTAACCTGATGATGGACAGTGGACATGTCAAGAGAAACATGGACAGAAACCATATTGTAAAAAGTGAATTCTTACCTTCAAGTCGAACGCAGAAGATTTAACATCTGCCATCTTTTGTTGCGTTTCTTTTATTCTCTTCTGTAGCTCCGCCTTAAAGGAAGAAAAAGGAGAATTAAATAAAGTGTAATAGAACCGTAGACGTGAAGGATGGACGACGTGTCTCCACTGCCAAAATATCCCAAATATTCTGCTGCTGCCATCTTGTGCTGGTGATTTGGAGCCAATCCCTCTCAGCTGTCAATTATAACGTGTCATCGCATTTTAATCGCATCACAATAATTAGAAAACAGTTTGAGAACCAATTTGCAATATTTATGAGAACAAAGTCACATTACTAAAATCGTGAACACGACTGTGTTTTCTCATTTAATTAAAACTCATTCTGAGCATTTTACAACTTTCTTCTTGTTTTCATCATACTCTGTCGTAAAAATTACAGTAAATATCTTAAAGAAAATGTTATTTAACGTTTAATTTGCCTTTAACACACAGGTGACGTCCATTTTCTTTCCCCATTTTTCACACATGCCCGAGATATATCTTTTAAAAAAAGGATTCATCCTCTGGGGACCATGTGGTGTCTGTGCCAAATTTCAGATTTTTCTGAGTGACCCAATAAACAGTTTTATTCAGTGTTATTAGAAGTGTAATAATAACCTTCGTAAGCAGGTTTTCCGCATCCCTCTGCTCCTCCTCTTTCTCCTCTCTTGGGCGGATTACGGTTGTTGGAGGCGTCGTCTAAAAGGAGGAAAACATTCGGTAATATAATGATTAAGAATCAAACTCTTTGTTCTTACGATCAGATTCACATCGTGACGTTTCAACAGGTCGAACATCTGTGCCTGCACCTGCTCGGCGTCGGTGGAGTAATCGAGCTTTCGAGGTCTGTAAGTGTTGGTGGCGGTTTGATGACGTGGGGGGGGGCTCAGGAGTCTGGAAAACTGTGGAATCAAAGCTGTCAATCAAAGCTGCTTTAATGTGACTGTGTGTATTCGTGTAATGTTAAAACTCGTACCTGTTTCGCTTGTCTGGTCCACAGTGACGTCGGCAGCTGCCGGATGAATGTGGCTGGTGAGCACATTTCACCACTTACCAGACTCTGTAGGAGTCATCTCAGGCTCGTTCGGCTCGGTCAGATTGATTGGATGTTCCATGGAGGAAGTTTGAGCGAACGTGTTCAGTATCTGTTGAAAAACTAGTTTTTACATTGTTTTACATTTACATCTGGAGAAGAACTGAATCCAACATGGACAGTTTCACACTTTGCTCATCTTTCTACTATGTAGTGGAGTTTAATCTTTTGGAATGAAAACTTTATCATTCTCACATTGACTATAAACGTGATTTTGTTTCTTTAAAAGAAACAAAAGAAAGAAAAAGAAACAGCCACCTCCAGCCTCAACTGGGCCCCAGCCGTCTCCAGCCTCAACTGGGTCTCAGCCACCTTCAGCCTCAACTGGGCCCCAGCCACCTCCAGTCCCTGCTCCTGTCCTCGCTCCTGTCCCAGTCCCACGCCGGAGGATCCCGGCAGACGCCACTCTGTTTCCAGCGTCTGAGGTCCTCGCGGTGCCTGCTCCTGTCCTCGGTCCTGTCCCAGTCCCACGCCGGAGGATCCCGGCAGACGCCACTCTGTTTCCGGCATCGGAGGTCCTCGCGGTGCCTGCTCCTGTCCTCGCTCCTGTCCCAGTCCCACGCCGGAGGATCCCGGCAGACGCCACTCTGTTTCCAGCGTCGGAGGTCCTCTCAGTGCCTGCTCCTGTCCTCGCTCCTGTCCCAGTCCCACGCCGGAGGGTCCCGGCAGACGCCACTCTGGTTCTGGCGTCGGAGGTCCTCGCGGTGCCTGCTCCTGTCCCAGTCCCACGCCGGAGGGTCCCGGCAGACCCCACCCTGGTTCTGGCGTCGGAGGTCCTCCCGGTGCCTGCTCCTGTCCTCGCTCCTGTCCCAGTCCCACGCCGGAGGATCCCGGCAGACGCCACTCTGGTTCCGGCGTCGGAGGTCCTCTCGGTGCCTGCTCCTGTCCTCGCTCCTGTCCCAGTCCCACGCCGGAGGATCCCGACAGACGCCACTCCGGTTCCGGCGTCGGTGGTCCTCGCGGTGCCTGCTCCTGTCCTCGCTCCTGTCCCAGTCCCACGCCGGAGGACCCCGGCAGACGCCACTCTGGTTCCGGCGTCGGAGGTCCTCGCGGTGCCTGCTCCTGTCCTCGCTCCTGTCCCAGTCCCACGCCGGAGGATCCCAGCAGATGCCACTCTGGTTCCGGCGTCGGTGGTCCTCGCGGTGCCTGCTCCTGTCCTCGCTCCTGTCCCAGTCCCACGCCGGAGGATCCCGGCAGACGCCACTCTGGTTCCGGCGTCGGTGGTCCTCGCGGTGCCTGCTCCAGTCCCTGCTCCAGTCCCCGTCCCACGGCGGAGAGTCCCGGCAGACGCCACTCTGGTTCCGGCGTCTGAGGTCCTCGCCGTGCCTGCTCCAGTCCCTGCTTAAGTCCCCGTCCCACGCCGGAAGATTCCGGCAGACGCCATTCTGGTTCCGGCGTCTGAGGTACTCGCCGTGCCTGCTCCAGTCCCTGCTCCAGTCCCCGTCCCACGCCGGAGAATCCCGACAGACGCCACTCTGGTTCCGGCGTCTGAGGTCCTCGCCGTGCCTGCTCCAGTCCCTGCTCCAGTCCCCGTCCCACGCCGGAGAATCCCGACAGACGCCACTCTGGTTCCGGCGTCGGTGGTCCTCGCCGTGCCTGCTCCAGTCCCAGCTCCAGTCCCCGTCCCACGCCGGAAGATTCCGGCAGACGCCATTCTGGTTCCGGCGTCTGAGGTCCTCGCCGTGCCTGCTCCAGTCCCTGCTCCAGTCCCCGTCCCACGCCGGAGGGTCCCGGCAGACGCCACTCTGGTTCCGGCGTCTGAGGTCCTCGCCGTGCCTGCTCAAGTGCCTGCTTCTGTCCCCGTCCCACGCCGGAGGGTCTCGGCGGACGCTACTCTGGTTCTGGCGTCGGAGGTCTTCACGGTGTCAGCTACAGTCCCTGCTCCTGTCCCCGCCCCAGTGCCTGCCCCACGCCGGAGGGTTCCTGCGGACGCCACTCTGGTTCCGGCGTCAGAGTTCCTCGCGGTGCCAGCACTGGTTCCTGCCCCATGTCTGGGGCTGAGGTCAGAGCCCTTGCCCTCTGCCCCTGACCGGTCTTCAGGCCTCCTGCCTGAGGAGCTCCTGTGCTTGGTCCCTGACCGGCCCCCGGGCCGTCCTCCCGAGCAACAGAACTTTGCCCTTGAGCGGCCACGGCGCCGCCCTCCTGAGCCCCTGAACTCTGCCCGGGACTCTGTTCATGTCCCGGATTCCCTCCACCGGTTTCCCCCTCCTCCCACCCGTCTCGGTTCTTGTTTTGGTTTTTTTGGGCCGTCTGGTATCCGGCCTTGAGGGGGGGGTACTGTCAGGATCTGGCACTTTAGTGCATGTTTGAGTTTAACTGTAAAAGTATTTTCTGTTTGGGAGTTCTCTGTTGTTTTGAGTTTTCATGTTTGCACTCTGTTTCTGTTTCCTGTTTTATTTTGTAGTCTGTTCCTTGTGTGTTGTTTCTGTCTTCACTTCCTGTCGGTGATTGTCTTCCTCTGCCCTCATGTGTTACACCTGTGTTCAATTGCCCCTCCCTTCCCTGTGTATTTAAGCCTCTGTCTTCCCTTTGTCCTCGGTCGGATTGTCTGTTGTTCCTGCGGTGTTGTCTGTCCTGTTTTTCCTGCGGTGTTGTCTGTCCTGTTTTTCCTGCGGTGTTTGTTCGTCATCCCTCCCGCCTTCCATGGTGCTTTCATGATCTCCTGATCTCCTGTATCCCCGCGTAAGCCTCGTGTTTTGTTTGTTAACTTTTTAGTGTTAATGTTTTGTTTGTTTTGTTAAATACTTATTTAATTAAATTACCTTTTACTTTATAATTTCTGCATTTGGGTCCATCTCTCCATCCTAACCGTGACAAAGTGTTAGTCCCTATGAAGAAACTTTTATTCTCACAAGTCAAACATAACTTTTTACTGCCTATACATTTACTTTCATGTCATTGATATGTCTGATCTGTGTTGAATCAGTGTGTGTGTGTGTGACGTCAAACAACAGAAGCTCAGTATGACAGGAGCTAATCTTTCACGAATAAACTGTAACTGTGGAGTGAGTGGAATTAATAATAACTAACTTTATTTATAAGACACAAGGTGCTTAACAAGTTACAACTAAAGTGTTTAAACCAGTAAAACCAGCAGAATCAAAGTGAACTGATCTCTGGAGGGACATGTTAGATTATAGTGACAACAAATAGAACCTGAATCAAAGTTAACTAACCAGGAAAAAAGCAGAACAAATATTCTTCTGTACTGACATTGTGTTCTGTGTGAGGATCTTGGACATGAACAATTTAACATTAACTGTTTTTTACATTTACAACAGGAAACGTTATGTTTTTTTGAAGTATTATATTTATTAACACATCCTACTGTGTGTTTTCTACCTGCAGCATCACAGCCTGAAGAGTTTTATTAAACATCCCTTAACAAGAACAAGTTTGATAATTCATCCTTTAACTTTCAGTTACTAAATGTCTCAAAGTTCTTTATAAAGTTGATAAAGTCTCACGGTGCTCTGCAGCTTCGATGCTCTTCAGTCCGAGTGATGATCTCTCTGTCGTTTCCCGACTCTCCTCCTCCCTCTCTCTTCAGGTTATTCAAATCAGGGATATTTATAGTTCATATTTGTGCAGCGTGAGGAAGTGGAGACGTGTCGGCCATCTGAATTTACAATCTGCTAAAACCAGTGACTATTGTAACCCAAAGTTGTGAATGTTTAATTCCCCTCCACATCTAACAAACATATCAGTTGTCTAATGCCTATTGTTTCTGAATCAGATCACGAGTCACTAAAGTGAGATGTGCTATATAAATAAAATTGACATCGACATTGTCTTGCTTTGCCTTAAAGGAAGAAAAGGGAAAAATAAACAAAGTGTAATAGAACCGTAGACGTGTCTCCACCTCCCGCTGCATGAAAATTAAGCCAAAATATCCCAAATATTCTGCTGCTGCCGTTTTGTGCTGGTGATTTGGAGCCAATCACTGTCAGCTGTCAATCTTAACATTTCATCGCATCACAATAATGAGAAAAAAGTGAGAACAAATTTGCAATATTTGAGACTAAAGTCACGTTACAAAAATCTTGAAACACGACTATATTGTCTCATTAAATTACAAACTCATTCTTAGCATTTTACAACTTTATTTGTAATCATACTCTGTCATAAAAATTACATTAAACAGTACAGTGATGACCCAATAAACAGGTTTATTCAGTGTAATTTTGTCAAGAAACAAACTGAAGTTAATTATCATGAGGTCATAAATGTGACATTTTGCTCAAACGTTTCACGGGAACATGAATATGATCCGGTTTCTATTTTTGGAGTTAGGTATTTTTATTTGGTCCCTTCACCCAAACACGTTTTGTCGAAATGAGAAATTAGAAAACCACACTTTCCTGAGCAACATCAAGTTTCACATATGTACAACAAAAATGTCTTCTCAGCCTCAAAATTGTGACAAATGAATTCAATGATCATAAAACATATCAAACTAAATATTGAAAATCTGTAACATGTCTCCATAGCGCCTCTAGTGGTCAGACAGGACACCATGTTTACAAGTTCATTGGTTGGTAAATAATCACATGACAGACTTTGGTTTCTACTCTTAAACAATAGTGTGTAAAAATGGAGGACACGACAGCTCCCAAAAGTAAAGACAGAAAGTATTATCGCCCCCTGGTGGCTGGCTGTAGAATAGGTCACAAACCACACCTCCATGTTAGTGAATGGGGCATGGACCAATCAATTAATCACACAGCACTGGGACTGTACTCCATGTACACTCTGAAATTAGTTTCCTCGTGACTCGTCACTCGATATAAATCGAAACACTCTGGCCCAAGTTAAAAGGTATGTTTGAGGCAGACTGAACAGATTATCACAGTATATATATACATTTTTATTATGTTCTGTGAACTATTATGTTGAAAACTCAAGAAACAGATTGTTTAAAAAACACATTTTCTTATTTTGCCTCAGAATCAGTTAAAGTAAATCACTGTAAAAACATAATAAATTATTCATTTAAGGTTTGAATACTTAAAAAAAAAAAACTTCATAGAGTCTATTTATCTGTCTGTATACAGTGTTCCAGAGCTGAGGCCGACACAATCAGATGTACAAATAGTTTTCTGTCTGATGCTCAACTCAGTTCTTACCTCAAAGCTTAAATCTAATTCTAGATAAATATTCCTTCATTCATGCTGATTCATGAAGCAGTGGAAATACTCTTTTAACGAGTTTCACTTTGAACCGCGTCAACACAAAACTCTGACTCACAACTGATGAGATGTGATGGATGATCTCACTCGGATTTCAACTAGAAGGATACAGAACAATCCTTGTTTGTATTTAAACAAATAGGTCTCCTTGGAAGTTACGTGTGACCAGGACGGACCGGTCTAGAGGGGCGGGGACATAGAAGTATAAACGCTGCGGTGCCCAGAAATGTTTCATTCTATGCAGAGGACACACAAACTAAGGTCTGTTTATTTATACTCTTTTCAGTCATTGTGTTAATCCTTAGTTTGTGTTTTTCATTGAAGACAAACGCTGAAGACCAAGGAAATCTGTGTCCCTTCTTGAATTGTTTATGTGTCTTTTATTGACTTTGACTTTGACTTTGCTCGTCTCATATTTGAACATTTCGATCGGATCAATCTGAACAAGGAAACTGTCGAAGTCATAAAGAACAAACACTGTAACAGAATTCTGCTTTAAGAAAACTCTAAACTCCAAAGAGACGAAACTCAAACAACAACTCGACTTCTCTCAAAGCATTTTTCTCTTCCCTTACTTTTACAATTCTACAATTCTTCTCCTCTATTCAACTCTTTTAATGTCCTTTAAAATGCTTCTGTTTTTGTGTGAGCTTATTTTGCTTTTACAGTTTATCATGGTGTCTTTTATATTTTATGTAACAGGAATTTTAATTGACTTGCTATTGAAATGTGACACTATGATAAAGCTGACGCGCCTTCACCTCAGTAAACATGTGGAGCAAACATTTTATTTATAGATTAGCAGAACAGGAAGAACTACTTACTTTTGTTTCCTGGAAACGATTGAGTTTACAAACTTGCCACAACAAGTTTCTAAACATCTGAATCAAATGACTTGTAGATATCAGTCTGAATCTCTGTGTCCTCTCCCAGAGGCAGGATGATCCCCTGGATCCTGCTGCTCGTCATCCTGAGCGCCTGTGTCTGTGGTAAGTTCTCACCTTCACCTCATCGCCCATAAACTAAAATGAGCAGATAGTTCAGGTCCTCACTTTTCCCTCTGTGTCCCCTCAGCAGGAACATTAGTTGTCAATGTGAAGCAGACCCGCTATCAGGCAGAGGTTGACGACAACGTCACTCTGGAATGGACGTTCACAGCTGAAACCATCAGATCCTCCAACGCTCTCTCTATTATCTGTGATCAGTCGGTGAACCGGAGAGACTCAAAGATCCTGTACCACCTGCACAAGGGCATCGAGGTCCAAAGGTCTCAGGATCAACAGTTTTCAGGACGAGTCCAGTGTGACGAAGACGTCCTCAGAGAAGGACGCCTCAGACTTCATGTGTCCAGAATCAGGAGTGAAGACTCAGGCCAGTACGTGTGTGAAGTCAACAGGGATCATGATGGAAACTATGGGAAATGTCAACTCGTCGTCATCGGTACGTTGTTTTAGTAGAACTCAGGAGAACAGTAACATAACACTTTCATCTTCTTTATATATAATCACAGATGATCTTTCTATAAACTCACTGATCACCTTTATTTACAGAGGCCGCTGATCAGCCCAGAACCCAGAGACCAGACGTGACTTCACAACCAGAGGGAAAGATGGAACTGTACATCTCACTGTTAGTGGCTGCAGCTGTTGTAGTTCTAGTTCTCACAGCAGTTGGGATCACAGCAGCTCTGCTGGTCAAATTCCGCTCTGCTTCTAAAAAATCTATTACTAAGACAGAAGAGCAGCCTCAGGTCATGTGGTTGTCAAAAGTATCAGGACCCAAATTCACTTTGGTTCAGCCGGCGCCCTGCACCAGGTAATCTGTATGTACAGAAACTAACCAAATACAATGTGAAAACAACTTGTGCTGAAGGCTCACAGGTTCTGACTGACTACCAGGATAATTGTACGAATAAGCTAATATTGTATAATTGATCTATGTTAATACAGTTTTTTTTGTCTCAGGATATTGGGGGGGCGTTGCCCCGTTCCCTGTATGAACATTGTTTGTTTTACATAAAGCTTAACATGTACTCATTTTAAAGCTTAAGAATGCTTTATAATGCTTTATAATTAATAAACAATTTTTCAGATCATGTTGTTTTACTGTTTCAAATGATTATTCCATATCTTTTCAATGATATTAAACAGGGACGACTCCACCCCTGAACCCACAATCACAAGCCTATATACACAAAATATACAGCCAGAGGTTTTCAGGCGATTTTGAAGGGAATTGATGGAATACAAAACTTAGATATTACCAAATATAGCGTTAATTATGTTTTAGCTTTGTTGTTGTGGGTTATAGATGACGGCAAACATACATTTATTTATTTTAACTCATTAAACAGATTGTCCGGTCATCAAGATCCATGAATTGATGAGTCTGGGTTCCAAAATCTCATGAAGAGGAAAATGAAACCGTAAACACTCACATCTGTGGCCTCCATGTTTATTACAGACTTCTTCTGCTTAAAAATAAAACTACCCTGTTTCTGCCTGTTAGTCCAGACTGCTGGTCCTTGCAGGATGAGGACATGAGGAGGAGAGTTATCAGGTTGATTGAATCTGATCTCATTCACTGAGGCTGCTCATACAACAAGCATAAATGTTGAGGCAAATGCTGACATCTAGTGGAATACAATAGTTGTTTTCCCAGCTGGATAAGAACATTTTAAATAACTCACCAAACACAAGAGATCTTTTATCTGCAGGCTCACATTTAAATAAAATAACAAGGAAAGTCAGTTTTGGCAAAATTAACTTTATTTGACTTGAGTGGCTCCAGTGCATTGAATTTTGAAAATATACATTTTTGTTCTGGTTATACAAGCTGGTTACATACATACATATATACACTCTATATACACAAAAAAGTAGTTTTTTTGCAAGCCCAGCTCATCTATTTACATTACATTTAATTTAGCTGAAGCTTTTATCAAAAGCTGCTCACAATAAGTGCATCAACCCTGAGGGAACAAACCAAGAACAACAAGAATCAAGAAAGTACAATTTTCTTCGAATTACAAAGTGCTATAAGAGAGTGCCATTTAAATACTTCAACATTTTTTTGTGTAACTAAAGTGGGTTTTTTTCAGTAAAACACAGATTTATTTACAATTTATATTTATATATAAATATTCCCAGGAAATTCTTTTTGGTCAATAGCTGTGAACACTAAGAATAACTCTGAATGAACAGAGAAGTTGACAATGTGTGTTTTCATTTACCTGAAGTGTAAAGAGAGATGTCGAGATATATTTTGAAAAAATAATCAGACACTGGACAGAAGCTCCGGCCGTCTGTTTAATTCTTTCTCCTGTTTGTAAAGTAAATCTTATCTGCTTATGGAATTTCAACCTGAGACACTGAAGTAAATGTCCTTAGAATCTGTGAATTGTTTGTCCGTTCAGATATTAAATCAACCAACAGTGCTTTTGTAGATTTGTTAGCAAATCACCGAAACACATGATGGTCTAAATGTTTTTTTTGATCTGCGAGAGAGAAGAAAAAACATCGGCCACATTGAAAATATGAAAAATATTGTAGTTAGTCAGGTGTCATTTTGTGACGACCTTCTGTATCTGCTGATGCTGTCAGACCTGCTCTCTGAATTTGAGTGACAGGAGCCAGAGTAGATGAGGAGCCAGGGAGCTGACAGAGCTGCAAACACTGATAATATTATCAATCCTCCCAACAACAATCCTAATACTGCTGCTTCTGGTGCTACTGTTACTGAATATACTATTACTATCACTACTACTGCTGCTATCACTACTATTACTCTTATCACTACATTAGCTATTTTCCTTCCTGCTGCTGCTGCCGTCCCTAATATTATGATTCCTGCTGTCATTATTAGTGCACCTAGTAAGATGTAGAACCTTTCCCGACCCTGTGGCTCTGGGTTCTCAGTTGGAGTCGTATGTTGTTCCTGATCAACAGTGGCTGTAAAGGAAAGAAAGTGCAAAATTAAAATGTGGCCAATTCAGGCTTGAACCTAATTATCTGTTTTCTGTTGAATTATATTTTAATGTGCTCATGAATGTCAATCTTACCAAATACTGAACTCTACTGAATCCACTTACCAGTGACATTGAGCCAGCATTGGTCATCACTCAGGCCATATCTTGTCTGCACTACACACTTGTACCGGCCTGAGTCTTCAGTCCTGAGTCTGGACACATGAAGTCTGAGTCGTCCTTCTCTGAGGACGTCTCTGTCCCACTTGACTCGTCCTGAAAACTGTTCATCCTGAAGCTCTGAGACCTCAAAACCGTCCTCTAGATGTAACACTGTAGGGCCTCTTTTGTTTGTTGCCTGGTCACACGTGATCAAGAGTAAGTTGGGGGATCTGTCTCTTCTGGGTGTGAACGTCCATTCCAGAGTGATGCTGTCGTCCACCTCTGCCTGATAGTTGGTCTGTGTCACATTCACAACTAATGTTCCTGCTGAAGAGACAAAGAGGGAAAGTGAGGACCTGAACTCTCTGATTATTTTAGTTTATGGACGATGAAGTGAAGGTGAGAACTTACCACAGACACAGGAGATCATGGTGATGAGCATCAGGATCATCATCTCTCTGTGAGAGGATACAGAGGTGAAGACTCATAAACTCATGAGCTCAGTAAACCAACCAACCAATATACAAACTGTGGTATAATGTGAAATACAGGGTTAGGAACCGTCTGTATAGAACACAGGGGACAAGGGAGAGGGAAATAAAAGGCAGAGTCCTGGTTAACAGTTTGGTTAGTGAAACAGTGAAAACGAAATTGTACCTCGCTTTGTGGCTCAGAGAAAGTTTTTGTTTTTTAAGTTGTTTTTTGAATGTTATTGTGTAAATTTACTTTACATGTCTAATGATCAGACCTCAATCTGAGTTTTCACATCACTTCAGTAAAGAGTATGTGAGTTAAACTTCTCCACAGACTCGGTCGTGTTCAGTGACAGGGTTAGCCTGTTAGCTAGTTCAGTAAAGTTGGAAAGATTTTCACAGAATCAGACTTCCCCGATCAATAAGTCAGAAGCAAACGGAAAGTTAAACCATAAAATGTGCCTCCTGTGAAACTAGTGTGCAACACCGAAAAATATATTACAAAACTTTTCAATAACTTCACTCTATTACAGTATATTCTCACCAATATTATGTAACTGGTCCAGGCTCACCTGCTGAGTATGCCACAGTATTTAATTTCGAAACAATATATTTTGCATAAGTTTGGGTCACGTCATCAACTGCTGTTATTGAATATTTTTAATAAAACATATTTCCCAAAATTATACAAAACCACATTTTCCCAAAGTAACTACTGCCCTGGACCTGATACATAATTTTGGTGAGAATATACAGTATTACAGTGAAGTTATTGAATAGTTTGTAATATCTTTTTTCGTTGTTGCACTTTGTAGACGGTCTCTGCGCACTCGTTTCACATGTCCCGGTCCATCACGGGGACGAGCAGGCAGCAGGATAGGAGCTGGAGCGACGAGCTAACGGTGACTTCACCTGTCCATCAAGTGATAATTATTCATAATTTCAAACCTCTTTATAATTTAAACGAGTGTGTCACAGTTGTCACGAAGGAAGAACTTAGTGATTGAGACTAAAACAGTTTTTTGAACCAGGCTGCAAGTTAAAGCTACAAGTTGCTGTTGAGGTGAAGTTCCTCTCTCTGTGAGGCATGTCTGCAGCGACACGGAGCACACACGTAACAGAAGTACAAAAGAAAGACATCGGGGCGGCTGTGGCTGAGCGGTAGAGTGGTCGTCCTCCAACCTTAAGGTCGGCAGTTCGATCCCCAGTCTTCCCCATCTGCATGCCGAAGTGTCTTTGGGCAAGATGCTGAACCCTTGAATTGCCCCTCATAGATCAAAGTGCTACTAATAGATGCACTGTGTGAATGTGTGTATGAATGGGTGAATATAAAACTGTACTGTACAAAGCTGTGAGTGGTGATCAAGAATAGAAAAGCGCAATATAAATACATTACCAGGTAGTAGTTGTACGTCTCGCTGTCTCAATCGGCCGTGCGTCTGCGTGTACTTTTGATCAGTCCTCAGATACTGCAGGAGTGGCCCGGCAGTATCTGAGGACTGATCTCCGCTAGACTCTAGACTCTAGCGGAAGCAGGGGTGGACTGGCCATCTGGCATACCGGGCATAATCCCGGTGTGGGCCGGTCTGGTCCGCTATGTTGTTGTTTTTTTTTCTCTCTCTTCTTCCTCTCTAAATTCCCTCCAATTGGGCCGGCCAATTGGCTACAGAGGGCTAGCAGTGTGTTGCCAGCATCGACACATATTATTGGTCTATTGTTTGTCATTGTCAATCAATCATGGGCTGACAGGCTCAGAGAGCCCTGACAGTGCTGTCAATCACAATACAAACCGGGGGCGGGGGGGGGAGTCGCGGGACTGGCTGCTGCTGAGACAGAAACTTAACTTAATGGATAATAAGAGTAAAAAAGGTGCAGCGAGAGGTTGGTCTATCCCTCCGCAGGTTCACCTTCAGAAATCTTGTTACGACTTTTACTTCCTCTAGAATAGGATAAGAGATAGTGTCTTATTTTGTGTGCCGAGATCTGGTTTCCCTTTGCTGAGTTATCATAAGGGGCATTGTGTATCACTCCTGCTACTGATGAGAGGTCCATGTTTAGTGATATTTACAGAATGTTTTAGTGGTTATACTGCGGTTTATTAATGTTCTTGGGCAGACACAAGAGGCACTTGTTTATAGTTAATTCTTTGTTGTCTCTAGATGCACTGGTCCATTACTATTTGAACCTCAGCATCTAGGGTTCAAAATTGGTAAAATTATACATTATATGCATATTGTTGTTGTAATTTTTCAGTCAGTTGAGATAAATCTTGAGGAGAAACATTTTGGGTTGTTTTGTGTCTGTATAGACCTACTATAAAAAGAGCTTTGCATTTTTTATTTTAGTTCTTGTACTTTTGATACTTAAGTACATTTCAACACCAGATACTTTTGATACTTAAGTACTTTTAATATGAGCTACTTTAAGACATTTAGAAGACATAAGTTACGTCAATTTAATGGCAGATGTGCTCGGCTAATTATGTGGGCCGGTCTGAGCCAAAAAATGCCCGGGCCGTTTTGTTCTCCCAGTCCAGCCCTGCTCGGCAGTATCTGAGGACAGTACCTGAGGACTGATCTCCGCTAGAGTCTAGCGGTGATCAGTCCTCAGATACTGCAGGGCCACTCCTGCAGTATATAAACTCCGTGGTGCTGGACCCGCCCACCCGCAGCCTCGACAGCCAGAAATGCGGGCAGTAGAGAGGAACCATTTGTTTTCTGTTAGATGCTCCACTCAGTTCTTACCTCACAGATTCAATCTAATTCTAGATTAATATTCCTTCATTCATACTGATTCATGAAGCAGTGGAAATACTCTTTTAAACAGTTTAACCTTGAACCGCGTCAACACAAAGCTCTGTGTACACTCCCTTTTTTTATCTAAACAAATATGTCTCATGAAAGAGGTGAACTCGACGGACCGGTCTTGAGGGTGGTAACGAGGAAATACAAACGCTACTGTGTCCCAGAGAGGTTTCATTCTCAGCAGAGAAGACACACAAACTAAGGTCTGTATATTTATATTCTTTTCTGTCATTGTGTTAATCCTTAGTTTGTGTTTTTCATTGAAGACAAACGCTGACATCCAAAGAAATCTGTGTCACTTCTTGAATTGTTGATGTGTCTTTTATTGAATTGACTTTGACTTTTCTCGTCTCATATTTGAACATTTCGATCGGATCAATCTGATCAAGGAAACTGTCGAAGTTACAAAGAACAAACCCAGTAACAGAATTCTGCTTTAGGAAAACTCAAAACTCCAAAGAGAAAAAACACAAACAACGATTCAACTTCTCTCGTAGCATTTTTCTCTTCCCTTACTTTTACATTCTCCTCTCTATTCAACTCTTTTAATGTCCTTTTAAATGCTTCTGTTTTTATATGAGCTGATGTTGCTTTTACAGTTTCTCACGGTGTCTTATATATTTTATGTAACAGCAATTTGAATTGACTTGCTATTGAAATGTGACCTGTGATAAAGCTGACGCGCCTTCACCTGAGCAACATGAGGACCAATCATTTGATTAACAGATGAGCTGAACAGGAAGAACTACATTCTACCTCTTACTGGAAACTACTTGTTTGTCGATAGGTCTGAATCTCTGTGTCACAGAGGCAGGATGATCCCCTGGATCCTGCTGCTCGTCATCCTGAGCGCCTGTGTCTGTGGTAAGTTCTCACCTTCACCTCATCGCCCATAATCTAAGATAAGAAGATAGTTCAGGTCCTCACTTTTCCCTCTGTGTCCCCTCAGCAGGAACATTAGTTGTCAATGTGAAGCAGCCCCACTATCAGGCAGAGGTTGACGACAACGTCACTCTGGAATGGACGTTCACAGCTGAAACCACCAGATCCTCCAACGCTCTCTCTATTATCTGTGATCAGACGGTGAACCGGAGAGACTCAAAGATCCTGTATCACCTGCACAAGGGCATCGAGGTCCAAAGGTCTCAGGATCAACAGTTTTCAGGACGAGTCCAGTGTGACGAAGACGTCCTCAGAGAAGGACGCCTCAGACTTCATGTGTCCAGAATCAGGAGTGAAGACTCAGGCCAGTACGTGTGTGAAGTCAACAGAGATCATCATGGAAACTATGGGAAATGTCAACTTGTGGTCATCGGTACGTTGTTTTAGTAGAACTCAGGAGAACAGTCACATAACACTTTGATCTTCTTTATATATAATCACAGATGATCTTTCTATAAACTCACTGATCACCTTTTTTTACAGAGGCCGCTGCTCAGCCCAGAACCCAGAGACCAGACATGACTTCTCAATCAGAGGGAAAGATGAAACTGTACATCTCACTGTTAGTGGCTGCAGCTGTTGTAGTTCTAGTTCTCACAGCAGTTGGGATTACAGCAGCTCTGTTGGTCAAACTCCGCTCAGCTTCTAAAAAATCTATTACTAAGACAGAAGAGCAGCCTCAGGTCACGTGGTTGTCAAAAGTATCAGGACCCAAATTCACTTTGGTTCAGCCGGCGCCCTGCACCAGGTAATCTGTATGTACAGAAACTAACCAAATACAATGTGAAAACAACTTGCGCTGAAGGCTCACAGGTTCTGACTGACTACCAGGATAATTGTATGAATAAGCTAATATTATATAATTGAACTATGTTAATACAGGTTTTGTCTCAGGATGTTGGAGGGGCGGTGCACCAGTGCCCCTTATGAACCAGCTCCCACTGGATCATACCAAACTTAGCAAATATGGCATCAGAGGGGTGGCAGATCATACTTTAAAGGGATTGTTCACCCAAAAAGGATAATTCCCTCATTATCTACTCACCACTAGGGGGGGTGAAGTGTTTGAGTCCACAAAACATTTCTGGGGTAAATAGAGAAGCAGCCAGATCCAATACAACTGATGATATTGGCTTATTTTCAGACGTGATTCCTCAAAAACGTGATAGAACAACAGAAAAACAACATAACTTGCCTCCATGCTGCTCGTGTGGTGTCATCCAAGTCTCTGCAAGTCGCGACGTTCAAATACGACTCGAAACGAGGTCGTTTACACCGTGTTTTAATCCTAAAAGTTCAAAACAAGTGGCGACTGAATGCACCTGGAAGACACCAGAGGACATTTAGGCTTAAAACACAGTGTAAACTACATCGTTTTTTAATTTTTCGGTGAACTATCCCTTTAAAGCATGACACACTTGTCCCTCATGTTACGAACTGTTTCTTCTAATACGTGCTGGAATGATTGTTATTTTGTTGATGTGTTCAGTTACATGCAGCATCTTTTGCACTAAATGACTCTTACCGAGGTTTCTAAGTATCTTTCCTCTGTTAACTGTTAGTTTGACTCTTGTTGAGGGTTAAGAACAGAGGATGTCACACCTTGTTAAAGCCCTATGAGCCAAGCTGTGATTTTGAATATGGGCCATTCAAATACAACCTGATTGTTCAGATAAACATTATAAAATTTAAATTTATTTCAGTTTATTAATGATTTTGTCTATGTATCCAAACTGTTAAAGTGTATTCTGTTTGTGTATGACACTATTTTATTTTACTCAGGGAAAGATTTAACACAGGTCCTTGAAAAGGTTGAAAAAGAATTGGACAAAATGAAATAATGGTTTGATTTAAATAAATGATCAACGAATCTTGAGAAAACAAACTTTAGGAGTGAGTTACCGAGTTAGTTACTAACTTTATTTAGTAACCGAGGCAAAAACTGTGATGCATCAATTAATATGGAAGTAATGGAAATTTGTAGAGCAAAATAAACTGAGTTTATACACCTTTACAAATGTTGTAGCACTTAAATGGCACTAACTTATAGCACTTTTCAGTTTGGCTTTCTTTAAAAAAAAAAGTACTTTCTTGATTCCTGTTGTTCTGGGTTTGTTCCCTCAGGTTCGATGCACTTATTGTGAGTCGCTTTGGATAAAAGCTTCAATAAAATGAAATTTACTTCCTTGACTAAATGTAACTGAGGTTCTAGGTGTTATGATAGAACGGGAAATAACATGTGAATTACCCAAAGGTGAAAATATCTAAAACATTGTTAGTTTTATAGAAAGTACTCATTTTAAAGCTTAAGAATGCTTCATTTTTGCATTTATAATTAATAAACAATCTTTCAGATCATGTTGTTTTACTATTTCAAATGATTATTCCATATCTTTTCAATGAGATTAAACAGGGACAACTCCGCCCCTGAACCCACAATCACATGCCTCTATACACAAAATATACAGCCAGAGGTTTTCAGGCGATTTTGAAGGGAATTGATGGAATACAAAACTTAGATATTACCAAATATAGCATTAATTATGTTTAAGCTTTGTTCGTGGGTCATAGATGATGGCAAACATACATTTATTTATTTAAACTCATTAAACAGATTGTCCGGTCATCAAGATCCATGAATTATTGTCATTCATTATTATTATTATGTCAAAAAGTGTAATAAATGTCCTATTTCAAGAGGTGAAGGGGAAAGACACTGGCCCCGCCCCCTGATCGGGATCTGCCATGACACTAGGTTGCAGGATGAGGACATGAGGAGGAGAGTTATCAAGTTGATTGAATCTGATCTCACTCTAGGGAGAGGCGGTGGACTATGGGCAGAAAAGGTCTCTGGTTCGTCTCTGGTTCGACTCCACGGAGAAACAACAAAAAGACGAACCTGGATTGATCTGTCCAAAAATCCAAGAGGATTCTCCCTACCCTGTCTAGTGCCCCTGAGCAAGGCACCTTACTCCCCCAACATCTGCTCCCCGGTCACATGGATGCTCACTGCTCTGTGTGTATCCTGCACCACATGGGTTAAAAGCAGAGGTTACATTTCCCCTTGCATGTGTGTGGGATATCTTAATCTTAATCTAAAAAAAATTCACTGAGGCTGCTCATAAAACTAACATCAATTTGGAGGTAAATGCTGACATCTAGTGGACATTTTTAAGTATTACAATAGCTTGAGTTAGGGTCACTTTTAAATAAAATAACAAGGTAAGTCAGTTTTGCCAAAATTAACTTTATTTGACTTGAATGGCTCCATTGCATTGAATTTTGAATAAATACAATTTTTCTGGTAATACAAGCATGTTACATACATAAATATACACTCTGTTAAATGTTGTTAAAGTCCAGGGTTTGTATTCTTAATATTCACAAAAGGTAAAAAGTAGTTTTTCACAAACTCAGCTCTGGTTGTACAAAATGGTTACATACACATACATATATACACTCTATATACACAAAAAGTAGTTTTTTGCAAGTACATTATATTACATTACATTACATTTCATTTAGCCGACGATTTATCAAAAGCTGCTCACACTAAGTGCATCAACCCTGAGGGAACAAACCCAGAACAACAAGAATCAAGAAAGTACCATTTACTTCAAGAAAGCCAAACTACAAAGTGCTAGAAGTAAGTGTTATTTAAATGCTACATCATTTGTTTGTGGAACTAAAGTGTCAGTGTTACAGAGATTTATTTGCATTATATACGATTAAAAAAAAAGGAAACTACTGCAGGTAATGTTTATTAGTCAATAGCTGTGAACACTAAGAATAACCCTGAATGAACAGAGAAGTTGAGAATTTGTGTTTTATTTGACCTGAAGTATAAAGAGAGATGTCGAGATATATTTTGAAAAAAGAATCAGACACTGGACAGAAGCCCTGGCCGTCTGTCTCATTCTTTTTCCTGTTTGTAAAGTAAATCTTATCTGCTTATGGAATAATTCAAATGTTTGTCCGTTCAGATATCAGAACAACCACCAGTGCTTCTGTAGATTTGTTTGGATATCACCAAAACACACGATGGTCTAAATGGTTTTTTTAATCTTCGATAGAGAAGAAATAACACCGGCCACATTGAAAATATCAAAAAATATTGTATATGGTACGCGTTGTCATTTTGTGACGACCTTCTGTAGCTGCTGATGCTGTCAGGCCGGCTTTCTGACCCAGCAGGTGCGTATACAGGGAGCTGAAAGAGCTACAAACACTGATAATATTATCGATCCTCCCAACAACAATCCTAACACTGCCGCTTCTGATGCAGTCGCTTTTGCTACTGCTATTGAATATGCTAATACTGCTATCACTACTATTACTCTTATCACTACATTAGCTACTTCCCTTCCTGCTGCTGCTGTTGTTGCTGTCATCCTTACCGTTATTACTATTATGATTCCTATGAACATTATAACTGAAACCACTGTAGAGATGTATAGCACTTCCTGACCCTGTGGTTCTGGGTTCACAGTTGGGGTTACAACAGTTGGAGTCGTATGTTGTTCCTGAGCAACAGTGGCTGTAAAGGAAAGAAAGTGCTAAATTAAAATGTGGCCAATTCAGGCTTGAACCTAATTATCTGTTTTCAGTTGCAGTATATTTTGATGTGCTCATGAATGTCAATCTTAACAAATACTGAAATCTACTGAATCCACTTACCTGTGACATTGAGCCAGCATTGGTCTACACTCAGGTCAGATTCTGTCCTCACTACACACTTGTACCGGCCTGAGTCTTCAGTCCTGAGTCTGGACACATGAAGTCGGAGTCGTCCTTCTCTGAGGACGTCTCTGTCACACTGGACTCGTCCTGAAAACTGTTCATCCTGAAGCTCTGAGACCTCAACACCTTCTTGAAGTCGATATACAACAGAGACTCTGTGGTCTGTTATTAGTTTACAGATGATAAAGAGTAAGTTGGGGGATTTGTCACTGGTTGTGAACGTCCATTCCAGTGTGATGTTGTCGTTCTCCTCTGCCTGATAGTTTATTTGTCTGTCTGTCTGTTTCACTTTCACAAAAAATGTTCCTGCTGGGGAGACAAAGAGGTAAAGTGAGGACCTGAACTTTCTGATTATTTTAGTTTATGGACGATGAAGTGAAGGTGAGAACTTACCACAGACACAGGAGATCATGGTGATGAGCATCAGGATCATCTTCTCTCTGTGAGAGGACACAGAGGTGAAGACTGATATCTACGATTCCTCTGGTTCAGCTGTTTAGAAATTAAGAAACTGAGGAATGAGCTCTACTGAGATCAATATTTTGTGAAATAATGTTGTGGTTGTACTTCGGCTTTAAATGTATGTAAAAAAAAAACGTGGGAGGCTAGATAAGTATTTTGTACACAAGTTAAATGTTTTGAAAGTTTATTTTGCACGTGTTAAAAGGTTCTGTTGAAAGCGGAAGCTCGTTCTCACCGCAGGTCCCCGCCCCCAGTTTTATTCCCCTGAAGACGACGCGCACGCACGCGCGCGCGCGCGCACACACACACACACACACACACACACACACACACACACACACACACACACACACACACACACACACACACACACACACACACACACACACACACACACACACACACACACACACACACACACACACACACACACACACACACACACACACACACACACACACACACACACACACACACACACACACACACACACACACACACACACACACACACACACACACACACACACACACACACGGCGGAACTACTACTGTATACGGATGTGCGTTTACGGTGTAGTTGTTTTAAGTTTTTAGTTTTTAAGCTTTTTAAACTGCTATCAAAGCCACAAATGGAGGTTGTCATACATTATTTTTATATCAAAAGTTGGTAGAAATTGTTTGCTCCGCAGACATGTTACTCTGAAATCTCTCAGAACTATACTTTTCTAACTCGCCTTTTTTTTTTTACTTTAACCAATAAAATAGAGATCTGCTTTGGAAAAGTCCTGTGATTCTCAAACGTAGATATAGTTTATATTACCTGCCAGAAGCTGTCGCGGTCATGCTCATTCATCTCGGTAGAATGACTTCAGCTTCCTTGAAAGACGGAATTTATCAATCGCAGGCAAGCCACGCCCACACGGATGTTGTGCCTATGGGCGTGGCTAAACAAGGGCTAAACCGAAGGCAAGGAATCATTGTTTTGACGGCACCACGCAGCAGAGTGACGCGTTTGAGTTTATGAGGATGAATCTTTGAATTACCCAAAGGTGAAAATATCTGAACAATTGTTCTTTTTACATAAAGCTCAACATGTACTAATTTTAAAGCTTTTTAAATGCTTTATTTTGCATTTATAATTAATAAACAATCTTTCAGTTCATGTTGTTTTACTGTTTCAAATGATTATTTCTTATCTTTTCAATGATTTTGAAGGGGGACGACTCCGCCCCTGAACCCACAATCACCTAAAATATACAGCCAGAGGTTTTCAGTTGATTTTGAAGGGAAATGATAGAATACAAAACTTAGACATCACAAAATATTGCTTTAATTATGTTGTAGCTTTGTTGTTGTGGGTTATAGATGAGGGAAAACAAACATTTATTTTTGTGAGTATTTATTGGCTGTGAATACTTTCTGAATGTTCTGGAAGGAGGGAAACAGGCAGAACGAATAAAAGACGGATTAAAAAAGAAGTTTTCATCAGGACTTTGAACATCTGGAGAGTCTGTGCAGTGTTGTTAAAAGTTAAAAATGAAAAGTCCAGATGAGGATTCGTCACACACACAATTAGAAAAGAAGAAAACACTTTGTTGTAACTATGACTTGTCATTTTCTCATCTTTCTGTGAAACGATACCACTTATATATTCCTATGTCAGTTTGGATGAATGCATTACTTAGGTAAAGCATGATGTCAGCAAATTTACAATCATTTTTTTAAGAGTTTGCAGGCAATAGAGTGGAATAGTTCCCCTACTAGCTGGTAGCGGACTGGAGATAAAGAGATGAAAGTTGCTGATGTCCTGGTGTTTGAAAGTCTCCATGTTGGTGTCGAGGTGGTTTCTGGAGGTGCTAAGAGGAGGAGGAGGAAGAGGAAGAGGAAGAGGAAGAGGAGGAGAAGGAGAAAGGAGAGAAGGGGAGGACAGAGGAGGTGGCTCCAGGAGAGGTGAGGAGCTGATCGCACCAGTACGACGGGTCGTCCAGGTTTATTTCAACGAATGGGTCACTGGAACAAACCGCTGGAGAAGACACAAGGAAAGGGAAAGACAATGAAAACGTGTCTGGACCATGAAGGAGGAAAAATAGTTTGGGTTTGAACTTCAGATCCTCACAGGGATTGTTGTTGTTTTCGTTCTGCTGCGTCTCTCCAGTATCCTCGAAGAACAGGATTGCGCTGGCCAGGGGCTCCGAGGTCTTGACGGCTGGAGGGTCTTCAACCGGGGGGGGGCTGGTGTCACAGCTCAGTGAGGACGTCTCCAGACCGTTTGCCCGGGGTTGTTCCTGTGGAGCTGGAGAGGAACCAGACAGAGGAGGAGAAGACATAATCACTCATCATCTTATCTGTGCTCCACTGGTCAAACCCTTTTCAAATGGAGCTCAGCTATTGGCCAAGTTCATGTCCGCCAAAGGGAATAATTTCCCCTTGCGTTCAACATGTGGTCGGAAGTCAAGAGATTGTTTGATTCTAATCACTTCGTGATACTAAACATCGGATTCTTCACTTGAGTTTGTACCGTTCTCTCCATTGGAGCCTTTCTCCTCCGACAGACTCGTGCCGTTGGCTACTGGAGCTTCACTGGTGGCCACTCGATCATTTGGGGCTGAGACACAATGCACACAAAGCACACAGGTCAGGATAGTCTCACACAGTCATGTGAATTTAAACACACACACACACAAACACACACCTAGGTCATCGAGGTAGACTGGTTCGAAGGTGCCGATAGGTTCGCTGAACTGATTAATGATGGGATTTGGGAACTGGAGGTCAAACGAGTAGGTCTAAACAAACAAATAAAAACCAAATAAAACGCAAATCAATAGTGTGACAAATAAGTAGGTCACCCAGAAATAAGACAAAGATAACTATAACCCGTTCTCCTACCCTGGACGCTCTCCTGAGAAAGTAGAGGATGATACACAGAGCAATGATCACGACAAAGATCAACACCATCATCACATAACCTGGAGGAAGAGGGAGAGACAGTGCGTTTAGTTGCATCAGCATCACAGGACCCATTAGTGTCCGTGACTTACGAACACATGTTTAACCAGTTGTGAATTATAAAGGAAGTATTTAGGTGATGATAAAAACAAAGTATAAAGCAAAACAATTGTTGATAAATGATAAAGTGACAGCCTCCTTACCCAGTGTTGAACCCCCTGTGGCTCCAGCTATCACTACAAGACACAGAAAGCGGGTTATTGTACAGAAATTCAGTTCCATGTTAGTTCATGATGTGGCTATGTGCGCCCTCCAGTGGAGAACACGAGCAAAACAAATGTACAGATTGACAGATTATCAGATATCGATATTAACCTCCTGCTGTTTACATAAACAATAGTTATTTGCAAAGTCATCATTGCATGAAGGTGTTTTTACACTGATTGTACCGTCTGTTACAAATCAGCTCTTCTCATAGTTAAAGTCTGCTTTTGACAAATTTCTTGTCTTTTCCTCACCATCAAATACTGAATTAAAAACAGATAATAACCCAGCTGCTGATTCATTTTCTCATTTTGACTGTAACCATTAAAACCATGTTGTGTGAACACTTGGGCGTTTGACTTCTTGGCAGACGGGTGTGAATGTGTTGAAGAGCAAATGAGAGCAAGCGAAAGCTGTGGTTTGACAAACAGGAAGACAAACTGAGGCTTCCGTCTGCGCTACCTGGCTCTGGTGAGCTGCTCGCTGTTGTCATGGGAACAGTGGTGGCCTCTTCCGTCTCAGTGGCCGAGACAGTGGTAGGAGCCGATGAGCTGCCACCGCCGTCCTTTGTCTCCACGTCCGTCTGTGAACAGCGTCAAAGACAGATCGCAGGCGTTACCTTCGCTTTGTCATGAATCACATTTGTCTCATCTATTTGTTGCGATTTGATTAGCAACAAAGGTCAACAACCACAATTATAAGAGAATAAACTTCCATATTGTTGTCTCATGTTATGACCATCAGGGTTGTTTCATATTTGGCATAAATTATCGTGTGATTATCAACATCTCAACTCTGCTTGTCAAATGGTGAATTAGCAAAAACTAAATGCAACAGTCGAGTTCATCTCAAACGTCATGAAGGATTTTTCCGTTTTGTTTAATCAGAGAACGACTCAAGTGAAAAGATAGTAGAGAGTTCTACAGATGGCCCACTCCACTCCTGTTTGCCACATCGGGGCCACAAGTGAACCACGGCAATAACACACATCCAACAAAGGTGGGCCACATTTATTTTTTAATCTGGAGAAACGCAGCGATTTGGCATGTTTCCAAAAACCTTTGACACTTTTACTTAAACATGAAAATACAAAAATAAAATTGTATTTCGAGATGAAATGAGATTACGCAGAATTTCATATATTACTGGGGTCAGTTTGGCATCATCTCTCACCGTATGCACTGTTGAAAGCGGATCTGTTGCATTTTCAGTCACATGACTCGGGGAAGATGGGGGGGGCAGCGTTGAGTGGGTGGAGTTGTTTTCAATGTCATAGAAAGACTTGGACGGTGGGGGAGGAGTCGAGGAGCCTGGGGTACCTGAGTCAGTCACAAGGAAGACACACACAGAATCAGCCAGGTGTTTTGTTTGTGGGCACTGTCGCCACGGCAACGTCTCTGATTGATCGGAGTGCGGTAGAACATGTTGTGGTCTGACAGGGCGAATACACAACACACATCACACAATGCACAAGTATGTAAGGCAGCACAGGACAAGACAGGATATGACACTTTAGGTCAGGACCATGGACTGTTTATCAAGATGGACGACATGACAGCTCCCACAAGTGAAGCCAAAGTGTCTCTATTGCCCCCTGGTGGTTGGGTCCAATATAGCTTTTAAACCCCGCCGTGTTCTCAGATGGGGCGTGATCCAAACCCCAAAGTAGACGTTAAATAAATGTTTGTCAAAGATGGTTTCTGTCACTTAATGATATAAAAAAAACGTCTGAGACATCATGACTGACAGCTGAGACTGACTCCTGATTGGTTGGGAACCTAGATACCACGGCTTCACCCCCCCGACCGCCACAGAGTCTGACTCCGAATGATGTCACTGCACCACACGGCCAACTTTTGCATTTTGGCTTCATTTCTGGATATGGAGAAAAAGTGAACTGGTGTCGTCCATCTTTATTTACAGTCCATGGTCTGGAAAATAGACTATGGACAAGACAATACAGGACAATACAAGATAGTACAATGTATGATAGTACAGGTCACACACACACACACACACACCAACACACACGCACACACACATGAAGTACCTGCAGCCTCCTCGTCATGCGTTGACTCTGTAGTTGAAAGTTGTGCTCTGGAAATCGAAGAGACTGCTAGAACTGAGACGGACAGAGAGAAGGACGGAGGCAGATGATTGGTTGTCAGGGGTCAAGAGGTTGAATCCGGAGACATAACTCAAAACACCAGTGGTACAAAGACTTAAAGATGATGCTACACTTTAAAGAAGTAAGTGGAAAAATCAGACACTGGACAAATAAATGTAAAAGCACATATATATATATACTTTATAATATTGTATTTTAAAATTAAATGTAGATAGCCTGTTCTATATTTGAGGACCAATGTCGTCTGTATGAATATGAGAATGAGAGAACAAGGAAATGTTTTGGACAATCTGAAGTGGTACATAGCTGTTAATATTGAGGTCATATAATATATAGTAATTGTTGATTTTCAATCATGAATACTGATGTCTGTAAATACACACTTAAATATATTTCCCATATTATAACACTCATTCTTGCCAGAAGTGCCTTTTGAGTACTTAATGCTTTATGTAATAATTTCTAGATCTAGATATATATATATATATGTGTGTGAAAGTGCATTTCTTCTTATATTATGACCTCTGACCTTTGACTTTGGTGATCCTGGAATTGAAGCATTATAATTAAGCTAATAAAATAGCGCGGGATTCTTCGCCTGCCTCCAAAGGTAAAGTTCCCCGTCTGCATGTTTTGTCGCTTATCAATAAATCTACAGTTTGTGCAAAGTCCCCATCCCTTAAAATAAAAATTAACAGCAACATCCAGTAAAGAAAAGAAAAGTCAGTGAGTGAAAGCAGGTGACGGTTGAGCTCCACTCACCGAGGAAGCAGAGGCGGCTCCACGGCTTCATTATGGCGGCGACGTTTTATTCTCTCTCTCTCTCTCTGGTTCACTTTCTTAGAGATGGTGGAAGATCATCGACAGAAGCTGTTGACTTTCTCTTTTAGTTCTTTTTTTAATTTTAGTTCCTTTTTTCCACGACCCCTGTTGCTCGACCTCTGTTCTCACTTCTTCTCACAGAGTCCTCAGCTTGGTGTGCTCTCTCTGTCTCTCTCTCTCTCTCTCTCTCTCTCTCTCTCTCTCTCTCTCTCTCTCTCTCTCTCTCTCTGCTCTTTGTCTCTCTCCCTCTCTCTACCTGCTTATTGTCTCTCTACCTTTCCTCCCCTTTCGCCCACTCCTCTGTCATGTCAGCTCTCTTTCTTTATGACTGCCTCTCACTTTCTTCCGTCTTTGCTCTCCTTCAGTTTATGGCGGTGATGCAGAACATCGTCGTTTTCCTCTAAAAACATCAGACTCCAAAAGTAATGTTATCAAAAGTAGAAGCAGCCAACCCAAAACCAAAAAATGTACCTGATGAGTAAAACACTTTATAGTATCAGACTTTTACTGGACTACTATAGATAGATTAGATATACCATCTTCACTGCATAAAACTTTCTCTCCACCACAGTACAGCATGCTGTTTGTCTCTCTCTCTCTCTCTTTCCATACACGCTCTCTGTGTCTCTACCTTCACTCCTTCTCAGTATCAGTCAGGTTTCAGGAACTGAGTCATCGACCACATGGGCACAGGGTGCTAGCTGAGCTCAGAGTCACATCAGAGTGCATCGGGCTAATCAACGATCACCGTGTCCACGTCGGAGGAAAAAACCGTGGAAAAATCCACCTCGGCCCAAAAAGGTCAAAGCCGAAAATTCCCTGTGAACTTCCATCGCTGATGTGAAATCTTTCATTGACTGGATACAGGTTCAAGATGTCAAGAGAAATGTCGAGAGTGCAAAGGCCAGAGTTTCAAACTTTTACGACTCATTTTTATTCGTAAATACATGGACATAAATCTGGTGATTCAGATACAACGAGTGACATCGTCTGCATATAGACACACTAGAATAACCAAAGTGTCACAGAGGGAGAGCACATAAGAAGCAGGTTTATTTAGGATTATAGAGTCAAAGAAAAGGTCATCACAGGAGACATGATGCTCTTCAGTGCGCGGACATGCACAGACCGAGGAGGAGGAGGACGAGGCAGCGGGGGTCCGTGGTCGCTCTGGATGAGGAGCTGGTGGTGTTGCCTGAAGCAGGAGAGAGAAAACAGTTGAGTTCTACAAAATAGAAAATGAAACTATTTTTGAAACTTCCCTTATCCAGTAAATGATCCTGACAAAAATATATATTTCATCGCTTTAAATTCTAGTAGTAAGTATTTTTGTTTTTGTTTTCACTAAAACTGGTTTTGACCAAAGGATTACAGAAGAATCATTTACATTTACGAGCTGTAAAATGTGGAACTGCTGCTGAACACTTTGATAACAAAGAAATCAGAAAACAAAGGGTTAAAAACAGCAGTAGAGCTTGAGGTCACCTGAGAAGGGGACAGGGGAGAGGTCGACTGGGATTTCACCACTGGAATCTCTATGATCTTCATCATCACTTTTAGGTTCTTCACCAGAATCTTCTAATGACATCACTGCACCACCTGCAGCGAAAAGAGAATGGGCGTGTAAATTAGACATGTTTAACAGAGGCTCTTACGTGGTCAGGTGTTAATACAAACTAATATCACTGGTGGAGTGTCTTTTCAACTAAAGAGTGATTTTTACCTTTTAATAGTATTTAATCTGAATATAAGTAAAGATTCTAAGTAAAGATTTGTTGTATGGTGGGAAAATGAAGCCAAAATATCTTGGATAAGAACGTTTCTGTCTCGGACGTCATTTGGAGTCAGTCAAATTGTAGGTTTTAGGTCTGAATGAAGTTATGGAATTTTTTTATCAGTTTGTGTCGTGATTCTTCTGTTGCTTCTCATTCACAGCGATGGACGAACTTTCAAATGCTGTTTGGAAAATTTAATGGAGGTGAATAAGTTTGTGTTTAAAGGTTTGTCATTTCCTTAATCGGATTTAACGTTATTCAATATTTACTTGATGTTATCTGATCACAGGAAGTGAGATCTTCTATCCAGACGAGCACATTAAACCACACAGTTTTTTTTCACCTACTCACCGAGAACCCATAGCAGCAGAGAAACCTTCATCATCATCGTCATCATCATCGCCTCTTGTCCTCCTCTTCTTCTTCTTCTTCTTCTTCTTCTTCTGCTGCAGCTACCTCCAAACGTCAGGTGATACAACTCGGACCACCACAGTTGCTCCAGCTGTCGCTTTATGACTGAACGCACCGACACAGGAACTGGCTCACCACAGAGTGACAGAGACGTCACATCTTCTCACTTATTGTGTCAGCAAATATCATACGTGAAAAGCTTTTGGCACAAAATTGAGGAAGCGATGAAAATCAGGCAAAGTGCAAGAAAACAGAAATAACTCAGTGACAAAAGCTTCTTCAGTGATTCAAAGTGATTCAAGTTTTCATGTTCCTGATCAGTTAATTAGTTATTTGATGATATTAAAAAGGGGTGGGATGCAGCCTCTGCAAAGTCTATAAAGACAACTCTGTGGTACTGAGACATTTTATATAAATCATCCATTATATAGCAACAAAGAGGTTTAACCCAGTTTGCAAACTATTCTTTTCATATTAAAAACTGAGCTGGTGCTTCATTGACTTGCACTTGAAAAGACATTTTAAAGAAGCAAAAAGAAGACACAAACAAAGCGTTAGAATCACGCTATTTTATGGTCTTTATTATTTTCACATCATCTTGGCAATAATGTCTTACAAATGGGAAGAAGAGACTTTACAATGAAGCGTCACAGTGGTGGTTCACCAGCAGATGGCAGCATTGACCCTTTACAGGATGGGCTGAGAGACGCACTGCTTCTGAGTCCAGTCAGATTCGTCCATCCCATAATAACAATGCAATAATGATGGTTTGTGTAGTGACGAGGGCGGTAGTGTTTACAATCAGGAACAAAAAGAGTCGCATGGTTCGTTGGTGTAAAAATTGTAGGAAGTGAGAACACAGATCTCAGTTGGATGGAGCTCAGGTAAAGTGAAGCCAATGCAAACAGGAAGTCAGATTTTTCCGTCTTTCAAAAGCAACTGTGGAGTAAAAAAAAAAAAACAAAGAGGGACAAACATTAACAGACTGAAATCACACAATTAACATTAAAAACAATGAAGCACAAACTGACACTTTTAGTTCTTTTTTAATTTTAGTTCCTTTTTTCCACGATCCCTGTTGCTCGACCTCTTTTCTCACTTCTTCTCTCAGAGTCCTCAGCTTGGTGCTCTCTCTCTCTCTCTCTCTCTCTCTCTCTCTCTCTCTCTCTCTCTCTCTCTCTCTCTCTCTCTCTCTCAACCTTTCCTCCCCTCTCACCCACTCTCGTCTTTGCTCTCCTTCAGTTTAAGGCAGCGATGCAGAACATCGTCGTTTTCCTCTAAAAACATCAGACTCCAAAAGTAACGTTATCAAAAGTAAAAGCAACCAACTCGAAACCAAAAAATTCACCCAATGAGTAAAACACTTTATAGTATCAGACTTCTACTGAACTACTATAGATAGATATACTATCTTCACTCTATAAAACTTTCTCTCCACCACAGTACAGCATGCTGTTTGACTCTCTCTCTCTCTCTCTCTTTCCATACACTCTCTCTGTGTCTCTACCTTCACTCACTCTCAGTATCAGTCAGGTTTCAGGAACTGAGTCATCGACCACATGGGCACAGGGTGCTAGCTGAGCTCAGAGTCACATCAGAGTGCATCGGGCTAATCAACGATCACCGTGTCCACCCTCAACAGGAGGGGCTGAGAGACGTACTGCTTCAGAGTCCAGTCAGATTCATCCATCCATGGTTTGTGTAGTGACGAGGGCGGTATCACATCAGAGTGTATCGGGCTAATCAACGATCACCGTGTCCACGGCGGAGGCAAAACCGCGGAAAAATCCACCTCGGCCCAAAAAGGTCAAAGCCGAAAATTCCCTGTGAACTTCCATTGCTGATGTGAAATCTTTCATTGACTGGATACAGGTTCAAGATGTCAAGAGAAATGTCGAGAGTGCAAAGGCCAGAGTTTCAAACTTTTACGACTCATTTTTATTCGTAAATACATGGACATAAATCTCGTGATTCAGATACAACGAGTGACATCGTCTGCATATAGACACACTAGAATAACCAAAGTGTCACAGAGGGAGAGCACATAAGAAGCAGGTTTATTTAGGATTATAGAGTCAAAGAAAAGGTCATCACAGCAAACATGATGCTCTTCAGTGCGCGGACATGCACAGGCCGAGGAGGAGGAGGACGAGGCAGCGGGGGTCCGTGGTCGCTCTGGATGAGGAGCTGGTGGTGTTGCCTGAAGCAGGAGAGAGAAAACAGTTGAGTTCTACAAAATAGAAAATGAAACTATTTTTGAAACTTCCCTTATCCAGTAAATGATCCTGACAAAAATATATATTTCATCGCTTTAAATTCTAGTAGTAAGTATTTTTGTTTTTGTTTTCACTAAAACTGGTTTTGACCAAAGGATTAAAGAAGAATCATTTACTTTTACGAGCTGTAAAATGTGGAACTGCTGCTGAACACTTTGATAACAAAGAAATCAGAAAACAAAGGGTTAAAAACAGCAGTAGAGCTTGAGGTCACCTGAGAAGGGGACAGGGGAAAGGTCGACTGGGATTTCACCACTGGAATCTCTATGATCTTCATCATCACTTTTAGGTTCTTCACCAGAATCTTCTAATGACATCACTGCACCACCTGCAGTGAAAAGAGAATGGGCGTGTAAATTAAACAGGTTTAACAGAGGCTCTTACGTGGTCAGGTGTTAATACAAACTAATGTCACTGGTGGAGTGTCTTTTCAACTGAAGAGTGATTTTTACCTTTTAATAGTATTTAATCTGAATATAAGTAAAGATTCTAAGTAAAGATTTATTGTATGGTGGGAAAAAGAAGCCAAAATATCTTGGATAAGAACGTTTCTGTCTCGGACGTCATTTGGAGTCAGTCAAATTGTAGGTTTTAGGTCTGAATGAAGTTATGGAATTTTTTTATCAGTTTGTGTCGTGATTCTTCTGTTGCTTCTCATTCACAGCGATGGACGAACTTTCAAATGCTGTTTGGAAAATTTAATGGAGGTGAATAAGTTTGTGTTTAAAGGTTTGTCATTTCCTTGATCGGATTTAACGTTATTCAATATTTACTTGATGTTATCTGATCACAGGAAGTGAGATCTTCTATCCAGACGAGCACATTAAACCACACAGTTTTTTTTCACCTACTCACCGAGAACCCATAGCAGCAGAGAAACCTTCATCATCATCGTCATCATCATCGCCTCTTGTCCTCCTCTTCTTCTTCTTCTTCTTCTTCTTCTGCTGCAGCTACCTCCAAACGTCAGGTGATACAACTCGGACCACCACAGTTGCTCCAGCTGTCGCTTTATGACTGAATGCACCGACACAGGAACTGGCTCACCACAGAGTGACAGAGACGTCACATCTTCTCACTTATTGTGTCAGCAAATATCATACGTGAAAAGCTTTTGGCACAAAATTGAGGAAGCGATGAAAATCAGGCAAAGTGCAAGAAAACAGAAATAACTCAGTGACAAAAGCTTCTTCAGTGATTCAAAGTGATTCAAGTTTTAATTTTCCTGATCAGTTAATTAGTTATTTGATGATATTAAAAAGGGGTGGGATGCAGCCTCTGCAAAGTCTATAAAGACAACTCTGTGGTACTGAGACATTTTATATAAATCATCCATTATATAGCAACAAAGAGGTTTAACCCAATTTGCAAAATGTTCTTTTCATATTAAAAACTGAGCTGGTGCTTCATTGACCTGCACTTGAAAAGACATTTTAAAGAAGCAAAAAAAAGACACAAACAAAGCGTTAGGATCACGATATTTTATGGTCTTGATTATTTTCACATCATCTTGGCAGTAATTTCCTCCAAAAGGAAAGAAGAGACTTTATAATGAAGCGTCACAGTGGTGGTTCACCAGCAGATGGCAGCATTGACCCTTTACAGGATGGGCTGAGCAACGTACTGCTTCAGAGTCCAGTCAGATTCGTCCATCCCATAATAACAATGTAGTAATGATGATTTGTGTAGTGACGAGGGCAATAGTGTTTACAATCAGGAACAAAAAGAGTCGCATGGTTCGTTGGTGTAAAAATTGTAGGAAGTGAGAACACAGATCTCAGTTGGATGGAGCTCAGGTAAAGTGAAGCCAATGCAAACAGGAAGTCAGATTTTCCGTCTTTCAAAAGCAACTGTGGAGTAAAAAAAAAACAAAAACAAAGAGGGACAAACATTAACAGACTGAAATCACACAATTAACATTAAAAACAATGAAGCACAAACTGACACTTTTAGTTCTTTTTTAATTTTAGTTCCTTTTTTCCACGATCCCTGTTGCTCGACCTCTTTTCTCACTTCTTCTCTCAGAGTCCTCAGCTTGGTGAGCTCCCTCTTTCTCTCTCTCTCCCTCCTCTCTCTCTCTCTCTCTCTCTCTCTCTCTCTCTCTCTCTCTCTCTCTCTCTCTCTCTCTCTCTCTCTCTCTCTCTCTCTCTCTCTCTCAACCTTTCCTCCCCTCTCACCCACTCTCGTCTTTGCTCTCCTTCAGTTTAAGGCAGCGATGCAGAACATCGTCGTTTTCCTCTAAAAACATCAGACTCCAAAAGTAACGTTATCAAAAGTAAAAGCAACCAACTCGAAACCAAAAAATTCACCCAATGAGTAAAACACTTTATAGTATCAGACTTCTACTGAACTACTATAGATAGATATACTATCTTCACTCTATAAAACTTTCTCTCCACCACAGTACAGCATGCTGTTTGTCTCTCTCTCTCTCTCTCTCTCTCTCTCTCTCTCTCTCTCTCTCTCTCTTTCCAGACACGCTCTCTGTGTCTCTACCTTCACTCACTCTCAGTATCAGTCAGGTTTCAGGAACTGAGTCATCGACCACATGGGCACAGGGTGCTAGCTGAGCTCAGAGTCACATCAGAGTGCAGCGGGCTAATCAACGATCACCGTGTCCACGGCGGAGGCAACACCTTGAAAAAATCCACCTCGGCCCAAAAAGGTCAAAGCCGAAAATTCCCTGTGAACTTCCATCGCTGATGTGAAATCTTTCATTGACTGGATACAGGTTCAAGATGTCAAGAGAAATGTCGAGAGTGCAAAGGCCAGAGTTTCAAACTTTTATGACTCATTTTTATTCGTAAATACATGGACATAAATCTGGTGATTCAGATACAACGAGTGACATCGTCTGCATATAGACACACACGAATAACCAAAGTGTCACAGAGGGAGAGCACATAAGAAGCAGGTTTATTTATGATTATAGAGTCAAAGAAAAGGTCATCACAGCAAACATGATGCTCTTCAGTGCACGGACATGCACAGGCCGAGGAGGAGGAGGACGTGGCAGCGGGGGTCCGTGGTCGCTCTGGATGAGGAGCTGGTGGTGTTGCCTGTAGCAGGAGAGAGAAAACAGTTGAGTTCTACAAAATAGAAAATAATACTATTTTTGAAACTTCCCATATCCAGTAAATGACCTAGACAAAAATACTGGCTTCGACCAAAGGATTAAAGAAGAAACATTTACTTTACATTTACGAGCTGTAAAATGTGGAACTGCTGCTGCTGAACACTTTGATAACAAAGAAATCAGAAAATAAAGTGTTAAAAACAGCAGCGGAGGATGAGGTCACCTGTGAATGGGACGTCTTCATCATAGGAATGGCCGAAATGTTCATAACCCTTTTCATAAAAAGGATACTCATAATCTTCTGATGACATCAATGCACCACCTGCAGTGGAAGGAGAATTGGGCGTGTAAATTAAACATGTTTAACAAAGGTTCTTTCGTAGTCAGGTGTTCGAAGGTTCGTCATTTCCTTGATCGGATTTAACGTTATTCCATATTTACTTGATGTTATCTGATCACAGGAAGCGAGATCTTCTATCCAGACGAGCACATTAAACCACAGTTTTTTTTCACCTACTCACCGAGAACCCATAGCAGCAGAGAAACCTTCATCAACATCGTCATCGCCATCGCCTCTTCTCCTCTTCTTCTGCTGCAGTTACCTCCAAACGTCAGGTGATACAACTTGGACCACCACAGTCACTCCGGCTGTCGCTTTATGACTGAACGCACGGACACAGGAACTGGCTCACCACAGGGCGACAGAGACGTCACATCTTCCCACTTATTGTGTCAGCAAATATCACACGTGAAAAGTTTTCGGCACAAAATTGAGGAAGCGATGAAAATCAGGCAAAGTGCAAGAAAACTGAAATAACTCTACAGTGATTCAAAGTGGTTCAAGTTTTCATGTTCCTGATCAGTTAATTAATTAATAATTAAGTAATTTGATGATATTAAAAAGGGGTGGGATGTCATGATTGACAGCTAAGACAGAGCGGTGATTGGTCGCTACAGACTTAGTTTGCAAAGAGTCTTGTTTTCTTATTGGGTGTAAATCCAAATGACATCCTGTAACTTACTGCTGTGCTGCAGCCGCTGCATAATCTATAAAGACAACTCTCTCGTACTGGAACATTTCATATAAATCTTCCACTATATAGCAACAAAGAGGCACTTGAAAAGTTCCAAACCCATTTAAGACTCTTTAAATGGATGACATAAAAAAAAAGACACAAAACGAGCGATAGCAGGGATCACGATATTTTATGGTTTTAATTATTTTCACATCATCTTAATACCATAATTTCCTCCAGTGGTTGTTCACCAGCAGATGGCAGCATTGACCCTCAACAGGATGGGCTGAGAGACGTACTGCTTCAGAGTCCAGTCAGATTCGTCCATCCCATAATAACAATGTAATAATGATGGTTTGTGTAGTGACGAGGGCGGTAGTGTTTACAACCAGGGAAAAAAGAGTCGGATGAACTTCTGAGTTCGGCTTCGTTTAAAGATACAGTGATTACGTTTTCCATCGATAAGTTTGAGAATTAAAAAACACAGTGTCCTCGTTGGTGTAAAAAATTGTAGGAAGTGAGAACACAGATCTCAGTTGGATGGAGCTCAGGTAAAGTGAAGCCAATGCAAACAGGAAGTCAGATTTGCCTTCTTTCAAACGTAACCGGTGAAGTAAAAAAAACAAACAAACAGGGACAAACATTAACAGACTGAAATCACACAATTAACATTAAAAACAACGAATCACAAACTGATACAAGTGCAAATGAGACAAGACACAACTTGCACATCGCGTGTATTGCACGGAAATCTCTTAGTGTGTTGAAGTAAGGCATTGTCATCACTGTGTAGTGTTTGTGTTTGTGTATATAAAGACACAACACAACAAACTCTTCATTTCACCATTACAGTTGAATCAGCTGGAATAAGGTACTTTTCTTTTTAAAAATAGGACAGACAAATATTTCAGAAACAGTTGTAGAAACTATTTTCACTGACCACACAAACATTTAGACAATGAATATTATTTATCTTCAACATATGCCCCATCAAATTATTTTCATCAGCATAAATCATCAAACATATTCACATGGGGGGGGGGATATTCAAGTGCTGCCAGGAATATATACAAATGTACAAGTTTATGCATGAAATCAATATAATTTACTCACATGATGTGGTGGTATAGTTTGTGTTGCATGTCTTGTGCTTTGGGACTTTTAGAAAGCCCCCCCGTCTTCTGCTGCTGGCTGTGTATCACTTCCTCTGTTTGAGGTTGTCAGCAGTGCCTTGCTCACGGGCACATCAGTGGCACTTTCTCAGGCAACTCTCCTCTGATTACTCCTCGGGAGAACAGTCCAGTGCCACGCTGTGCTCCTGGGCGATGGCGGCTAGCTCTTTGAGGAACTCTGCGAACAGGACGATGGCGAACACTCGGCTCTTGGCTTGGGGGGGGATCGGAGGGCAGGGCGGCAGGACGCCGAGAGGAGGCAGAGCCAGAGCGTTTCTCACAGAGCCGTTGGGGAGGGACGGGTCCAGGAGGGTATCGCCGCCGTGAGACTCGAGGCACTCTGAGGAACACGAGGACGGTAAAGGTCAGTATGCTACAGACACAATGTTTACTACACCTGTTCGAACTTGATAGCTAGTGTAATTATTTCATAGAGTTTGTGTTTATTCACCTCTAAACTTGCTGTCCTGGTCTTTCACCAACAAGAACCTCCAGGCCTGAGTCACCAGCGCTGGATAATCTGCTCTGGCCGCCACGTAGCGCTCAACCTGAGCATGAACCGACACCAACACCTACAGAGACGCACACAACATTATCATTTAGATCTGTGAAACGATGAGAAACAGAACAAGATGCATAGGACGTGTGATCGGATGTTACCTGGTACAGAGTGCGTACGTTGGGCTGAGTGTGCGTTGTGTCGGTGCTCAGCATGAAGCCTCTCAGCAGAGGTTGTGGGTACGACGCCAGCTGGGCCAAGATGCCCGTCACCAGCAGGTTCACAGCGATGGAGTTCTCCAGAACGTTCTCGAGCCGAGATAACAGGACGCTGATGAACGGACCTGGGACACGAGGTAAACTCCAGGTCAGTGTGAATGTAAAGACTCAGCTTAAGCTTGACGCAGTCACAAAGCCTCTTTCAGTTTTTCTAATGGAATTCAGAAAGCTACTTAAAACACTCGGAATAACATCCCAACATGTATCAGAGACCTAAACACATATCGGTCATTTAGTTCTAATCTGAAACAGTGGCTGTTTGATAATATGATCTGCCAGCACTAAACTTGACCCGCCTGCTCTTGCCTCCTTGTGTCAGCGTGTCTGTGAATTTGTCCTGCAACTTACTTTGTATGCTTGCTTGTTTGTATGCTTTTTGTAGCTCGTTCTATGTCTCTCCTGTGCTGCTTCATGTACTATTGTCATGTCGACTTTTTGTTAGTTTGTTGTGCATGTACTGTCTGCTTTGGTGGGCTACTGCCTCGATGTCTAACACATATAGATGTCCTCTATAAGTCCTAGTCTACCTTTTCAATTTGTGTTTGTTTGATGCTGACTCTTGTTTGTCCTGCATGCTTCATGTATTTTAATGCTTGAACTACTGAATACTTGTATGTGGTTATAATTAATGTTTTATCTGTTGCTTTTCTATGTTCTTTTTTAAACTCTTTCTGTTATTTGCTTATTTGCTTTTTAGGGAGCCTATTGTTACATCTGGCCAAGGACTGCAGATGGAAACTAACCTTCTGGCTAAATCTGGCATATTTACAGAAATGTCTATTAATATGCACTGTCCCTGTCAAAATAAACAAACAAACAAACTCGGGCTCAGAAACACACCTGTAAATGGAACTCCATTCCTCCTGCTGCCTTTTGTCTCCTCTCCTTCCTCTACCTCCTCCATCGCCTCCTCCTCCTCATCTCCTTCCACCTCTCCGTCATCCCACGATGAACTGATACCTGAGTCTTGGAAGAGCCCCTCTTCCTCCTCCACCAGTTTTTGCCTGAGCGCTCGGACCCGCCTTCTGAACGTGCCGATGTCCTCCGCCATGTCATCGCAGTCCGGCTCCACCCCGAGGGAGAGCATGAGGTCATGGTACTGGGACAGGAAGCCGTTCTTCACTTTGTTATCAGGCAGACCTGGAGACGTGGTTGTGTAATGTGGCTCAGATCCATCGTGGCCATTGGGTAGAGTGGTTGTATTTTGGTTGTTGTGACGTAGGAGCTGTTGTTGTGTTGTGTGCTCGTGATTGACAGTTGTGTTAGTTGTGAGGTCACTCTGGTTGCAGCTTCTCTTTAACGACTGGCCTTCTTCATCAGCATCATCGCATTCGTTGATGATGTGATTCTTTACATTGAAACCGTTGGTGAAAACCTTACGTCCCCTCGTCTCTCCTTGTGATTCAGGCCTGATTTTCTCGTCTTCTTCTTCTTCCTCCCTCCTTCTCCCAGTCTCCCTCCGGCATTCCTCCCTCTCTCCATCCTCGCTCCTCCTTGTCGACATAATGCTGTTAACCGTTTCCATCACCGTTCTCCCTGTTTGCGTTAACATTGTTGTGATCGTTGACGTTGTCACTGCCGTTGGCGCTAGCCGACAATGTGAGGTGCTTCCTCGTGCCAGTCGATTCGCTGCCATGATTCGCTCCAACATGGCCGCCTTTGTGTCCTTCTGGGCGACTAGATCGTAGACGAGAACATCGTCCTGAAACTCGGACTCCTCTACGTACGAGCCGTGCACCAACTTGATCGCACTAAGTCGCATTTCCTGGATGTGCTGCGGAGGTAAAGGAGGAGGCGGACCCAGAGTCACAGCGCCGTTGGCAAACCCTGAGTTCATCATCACTGATGAAGAGAGATCGTCATCTTCAAAAATGTCGTCCCACTCCAGCTCCAGAGCGGAACCGGCCCTTCCTGTCTGGTTGCCCGTGGAGACGGTATCTGAGGAGGAGGGGGTGGGGGAGAGGGCAGAGGGGGGAGGAGTGGTGACCAAAGAGCAGATGGAGTCACTCTTGACCCGCTGTACAAATTCCTCCTCTTCATCTACGTCGCCCCCTGGTGTGTCGGATCGGTTATCGTCACACGAAGGGTTGATCCCGTCATATGGGGCCGACCAGAGCCGGCACGCCCTGCAGGAGAACAACACTCATTACACCTAGTGGTTTATTACCCAGAACTAAAGAAGAACTAAGAATCAAAAAAATGTCGTGCACACAAACCTGTGGGAGGCGGAGATGGCCTGGCGAGCGTCGGAGAGGTAGTGGAGGTAGTTTACATCCATCAGGAAATCGGAACCTCGACAGTAACCGACACTGTCCGACACTGACAGGTCTAACACAGACGGACAAGTTAAGTTAGCATGGAAACGTGTAAAGGTGCTTGTGTTGTGTATGTGTCCGTTGTACTGACCTGCTCCTTTGGGAAAGTGGATGTGTTCAGAGTGTGAGCGTGTGTTTGTGCTGTGGAGGTACACGGGACACCAGGAGGGCATGAGGAGCAGGAAGGAGGCGGCGCTGGTGGAGGAACAGTCCCTCTGCTTTAAGGAGGAGCGCTGCTTCCTGCTCAGGTGGCTGCAGGGAATCAGATACCTGAGGACACAGAGCCACGCCCACAACAGTCCGAGACACGCCCACGTCAGTCCGAGCATGGACCAGTTCGATGACATGACAGCAGCCCGCCACTAGCCTGTTGCCCCTAGTGGCCGGCTGCAGTAAATATTATATATGGACCGAACTCCATTTCATTATTTTGACTTATCAGACTGACCTGAACACCAGCTGCAGCATGACGTCTTCACAGAACAGACCAATCAGAGTCCTGAACAGAGCCAGAGACACTGTACCCAGCTGATGGACACACAAAAAGGTCAGAGGTCATCTCACGTGTTCGGATAGAGCATCATCCAACTATCAGACCCTACATCTGTTACCTGGAACGGCGTGTTGACCCGGCTGACCAGCGTGTCCAGGATGTGCACGTTGTCGTGCGTGTGCAGCAGGATGAAGGACAGGAAGGTTTGGAGGAGGGCGGGCTCGGAGATGGAGCGCAGGAACAGGTCCAGGTACGCCGTGGTGGTCATCACCTCCTCCACCGTCAGCTGGACACACACACAGAATAACACACTGTTACACAATTTGCTTGGATCAGACCTTCAGACTCTTCAGTTAAGTCTGAACCTAAATATCAGGTGTGAAAGGTTCCTCGGAGCACGGATGTGTTCAGGTACCTTGTGCAGAGCCGGAGCCAGAACAGGAACCAAGAAGCCGTTGTAGATGTAACTGAGCAACTGAGACCTGATGGAGGGATGAGCGACCTGAGGGAAACAGATAAGGACAGAACAGACAGAGTGATAAATGCTTCTCTTTTAAATTGTCTCTGCCATTATTCACAGTCTGTGTGTGTGTGTGTGTGTGTGTGTGTGTGTGTGTGTGTGTGTGTGTGTGTGTGTGTGTGTGTGTGTGTGTGTGTGTGTGTGTGTGTGTGTTACCTTGGTGACAGCACCACAGAAGTCCAGTGAATGCAGGAGGTGGACGAGAGCTGGAACCTGTTGACCCCAAACATCAGGTCAGAGTGAGGTCAACATTCATTTATCAAGTCATTCATCTGTTCATTCTTTCATTCACTCGTTCACTTCACCAATTCTGTACGAGTTAACTTTGATTCATTGTTTTAAAAACGTGCAAACACAATAACTCAGTTGCTTGGGTTGGGTTGGGTCCTTGGGTCAGTTTCCTCCTTCTGTCAATCAATCACTGTGTGGTCGTCATGGTTACCTGCTGCCAATCAGCCTGGTCCAGACAGTGCCAGTCTTCACTGTAAACCTGCAGCCTGGCTGGAAGAGACGAGTAGAGACCAGACAGACCTGTGGCCAGCACCTGTCACCACACACACACACACACACACGCGCACAAAGAATATTCAAGAAAATACATCTTAGATAATATTCAAAACAATCTTAAGAAGCCTTAAATCACAAGTAGGGTGTTGTATAGGCCTGACACCATATTTAAAGGGTCTTGCAAGGCCTTACAGAGTCTTAAAAAGTATTTAATAAAGTCTTCTAAGCCTCTGAAAATCTTTGAACACACACAGGTCTTTATGAAAATGAAATACCAGGCTGGCTCCATGTGCTTTGTCTATTAAAAGCAGGAAATGTGGTCAGATATAAACAGTGGAGAGAAGAGAAACGAGAGGTATGAGCCACAGAAGGTAGAAAGCCACATCATGAATATCTACACAAACCGCAGCAGCAGATGTGGTTCGACAAACAGATGCAGTCTCAAGTCTCGTTAACAATCAGGCAGCTGCCCAATCATGTGCAGACTTACTAATCCCTCTCTGTGCAGCAGCCAATCTCACGCTGCTTTACTAATCTGCACTCAGCACAAAGATTGAGGTCAGATAGTGGTCACATGGGTTTAAATCTGACACACACACACACACACACACGCACACACACACACACACGTGTCTTAGCTCGTCCTGTCACACACACACACAGAGACTGGCAGTGACGAAGCCAACATGGCCGACAGAGGGAGTTTACAGGAAATTATACGTAAAGAGTTTGATATTTTTTGTTTACCGTCATTTAGATCTTTGGAATTAGTTATTATTTACAAAATGTTCTCTATACTTTATCTTTTTCTTACTTTCGTGTCACTCTGACGTCTTTTCAAGTTCCTGTTTCTGATAAGTTTGGGTTTAATTGGAGATTTGATGATATAAAAAAAGAGGTGAAACATCATGATTGACAGCTGAGACTGACTCCTGATTGGTCGAGTGGGTTTAATGTCAAAAGTACAAGATGGCAGCGCTTGTGTCTGAGATGTCTGAGCTTCTTTTCTGTACAACAGGTGGAAGTAGAGACGCATCATCCATCGTTAGTCACAGTCTATGTTTCTGCCCTAAAGCTACTGAACATATGCCATTTGTCCTCCGTCTGCCACCATCCCTCTCTCTCTGTCTCTCTTCTCCTTCCTCTCTCGCTCTGTCACACTCTCTCACTCCCTGAGTCCCTGAGGAAGAGTATGAGCTCATTAGTTCATTACATAACTGTGTTAATGAGATTACAAAGCAGAGCGGAGATGAATGGAGGAATGAGCTCCACCGCTGCACGACTCAAGTCTCATTCATAAAAGCTTCTTCACACTTAACAAACAAATGAATGTTTTTTCAGTTTTAACTTCTCTACATGAAGTCGGAATGAATGTGTAGATTTATTCCTATTTCAGTTTTTTATTCACATGGTCTGAGCTGAGCCGATCTTGAACAAAACGATGACGTTACCAGGACGAGCAGCGGCAGACATGAGGCGCCCATGAAGCTCCACAGAGGTATTTAAGAATGAAGCGTCAAGGTTCACGCTCTCAATCCTGTGAGTGTGTGTGTTTGTGTGTGTCTGTGTGTGTGTGTGTACTTACAGGACAGAAGTATGTGCTCTCTCCGATGTGCTGGGCGACTCGAGGCTCGGAGGACGACAGAGACATGATGAGCAGCAGAGCGTCTCGGGCCTGTTGACCCACTGAACCCTGTCTGAGATACAGAGATAATCAAGTATTTTACATATGCTAATATACATTGTGTGTGTATACAGTGGTGTATACACCCACCTGAGTGCATACCTATATCTGTGAGAATATACCTATTTGTGTGTATACTCCCCTACCTGTGTGTGTATGGTATGAGCAGGGAGAACAGGAGGAAGTTGGCGGCTCCCTGGTCCTCACTGGTGTGGAAGAACAGCTCCAGCACTGAGGGATCTTTGACCAGAGCGACACACAGCTGGTTCAGCAGGAGGACAAGCTCCGCCTCCACCACGCCACCGCTGTCTGGAGAGGGAACGCAGGCGATTAACTTACGACCTTACCATAGACACCTGCAGTGTGTGAAGCCACTTCTTAATGAACCACTTACAACCAATTAGATGTCAGGAGACAGTTAAACCATCTCCAGTTGATCTTTAAACTGATTAGCTAGGTGAAGGAAATCCATGACGCTGACACCACCAGAAACTCAAATCTCTTTTCAGGTGTTTAAGGCACCTGATGATTTTTACATTGGCAGAACCTCCACTCTATGAAAGGCTTTTATTCTGAAGCCTTTGGCCAGTGACTGCTCTGATCATAGAGCGTCTGTGCCTGGACACATGTGGCTGTCACTCAACAAAGAGAATAAGTTTGTTTCAGCATCAACTCACCGGTTCCGGCTCCGGCACACGAGGCCAGCAGCATCATGAGCGGACGGAGAACAGGCTTGTGATGCAGCAGAGGCTGTTTGGCCTGAGACAGGAGCATCTGGTACATCCGGAGCTGCTCCAGCTTCATGTCCTCGGTAAACTGCCTCCTCAGGCTCCACAGGAACAACCTCTCCATCACACCCTCCAGAACCACAAACTCCAGGATCGGACCCATTGCTCCTCCTGAAATCAGGACATTAAACTCATCGGACCACGTACAATCCAACACTGTGACACGATGAAGCCGGCTGGGTTCTTGTGTTGGTCTCTAACCTTGCCCTGCGTCTTCCTCCATCAGCAGGAAGAGCATGTGCTCCACATAGTTCTGGACGGCGCTGGCTTCGTCAGCCGGGATGGGGCCGAGGCGTAGCGCTCCAGAGCCGCTGGGGCTGCTAGCGTGACCCGAGAGGAAACTCAACGCCCCAGCGCCGCTGCGACCCGGCTCGTGCTTCTCCAGAATCTTCACGACCTGTAGAGAGATTGGACATATATGTAATCTAATGAATGAGATCATTCTACATGTATTTTACATGATCATCTTATAAGATTTGAAAAATAACCTTTTTCCCAGCTGTCTGTTTAAGGGTGTTAAGCTGTAGTGATGTTTATCAACAGTCAAAAAGTTTGATCATATGCACAATACGACAATATTAGAAATTTGATAGTGTATATTCCAAATTTAGCCGTATTCATTAGTCGCCTTTTTGCTGATTTGTATATTTATTGTCAACATAATAATAGAAAAAAATAGGAAAGATTTCATTTGCTCTGAGAAGTTGAAGATACAGTAGGAAAGAAATGGCTTTGGGACGAACAAGGGCTGAATGCATGAATGAAAAGAAAGAGAGAAAGGGAAGAATGTCATTCACTGTCTGGTCTTGTTTTAACCTTTGACCCCGAGCTGCTTCAGACAAGGAACACACACACACACACACACACACATACATACACACACACACACACACACACACACACACACACACACACACACACACACACACACACACACAATACACTTGTGGACACACACAGGCAAAAAGTGTGTGTGGGTTTTCTTGGCTGTTGTTGAGAGAGGTCTGTTCTAAATGGATCCTGTGTTTAAGGGCCAAAGTCTGGGTCAGCAACGCACACACACACACAATATAACACACACAATATAACACACACAATATAACACACACACAAGATCACAAACTGTGTCAGCCAACCATTACGAGATAATAGGACAGACTGAAGAGACGGAGAGATAAAGAATGGGAAAGAGATTTTTTTAAAAGAGTAAATCAAATGTTTGTGATTGATTGATTGATCAATAGATTGGTTAATTGGTTAATTGGTTAATAGGTTGGTTGGTTGGTGGTTGATTGATTGATTGACTGATTAATTGACTGATTGATTACCTGTGCCCAGTGGTTCTTAAACACGATCATGCAGGTCTCCGGGTCCACTCCTCTCAACGTGAGAGACTTCTTCCGGGCGCCCCTGACAACCACCGAGGCCATCATTTTGATTGGCTGTCAGGCGGCTATAGCATATTTCCAGTCAAGGAGGCGGGCTGATGAGAGGTCAGGGGGCATTGGCAGGATCTCTCACCCCAACATCAGACTCCTGTCCTGGGCTCTGCAGGCAGCTGCTGGCCTGCGGGACGAGGACAGAGAAACACTCTCTGTTAGTCGACGTATTTACAGACATGGCCGACAAACTTCCTGGAGCTCACCAGTACTTTTGACTTATTTAAAACAAACGTGTAAATGAGGGTTTTGCATGCGTGAGGCTGTGAAATCTGTTTTCCTCCCTTCCAGGCCGTTTCATTTAACTTCTCCACGTTATGAAAATCAACTTGCTGAGAGCTGCAGGAGGATAATCTATGATGGTGAACGCTATTTTTAGCCACACCAGCGCCATGGCTCAAAGGATGGTCCAACGCTTTGGGTCAGATGGAAATATCTCAAAACAAACGGATTAAGTTTTTGGACAAACGTTCAAAGACCTTTGTTGATACATGAACATGAACTCATCTGGTGCCATCATATGATCCAGTTTTTTATTATTACTAGATGCTGCAAAACCTTAAATCATTCATGACTGTTGAAGCATCCTGTGTCTGGATTACCACATGAAAATAACTTAACTCTAAGCAGGATATCATGGAGCAGCGACTCTACTCCGACACCCTGCAGACGTCTGAACTCCTCATCCTGTCTTTAAGGCTGATCCCAGACACCCGGCAAAGGAAGCTCATTATCGGCTGCTGGTTTGTGTGTTATCTCATTCATTCATCTAGTACCCGGAGATAGTGACCACAGGTGAAGTTCGTAACCTTTGCTTTGCGGCTCAGCTCCACCTTCGCCTCAGCTCTGCACTGATCCACCTGTCCACGTTCCGCTTCACCCTCTCCAAACCCAAAGATACGTTCACTCCCTGGTTTCCCTTCATTTCATAACTTTGACAAACTTCATATGATTAAAAACATCAGGCCAGCAAACAGGCAGGTTTAGAACGGGCACTGCAGCCTCATCATGAGCGTACAGTCAACTCAACTCCTGATGACTTGGAGGGGACGTGTGTGTTTATTGTTTCCACCCAAATGAGAAGACTTGCCCTGAACTAGTTTAGTGTTTGAAAGGTCCAGTGGATTTATTTCTGACGCACAAACTCTGAGGTGAACAACATATTAATCCTCAGCAGGAGGCCGGGTGAGCAGAGGGGGGGAGAGGGAGGGGGAGGAGGGCACTTTTCTCTCGCTATCAAACACCCGATGGCTCCAGAACTGTATCAGAACATCCTCCCATTCCTATCTCTGCCTAGACACCACCGCCAGCCAAGGCCGAGACAGGAAGTGAAGGTCGTCAGCGGCTGCAAGGAAACAGGAAGAGTGGTCCGAATGCGTCCCAGTCCCACCCAGGGCGTTCCAGGACATTCCAGGACATTCCAGGACATTCCATGAATTCCCACCACAGCACCCCCCAACTGCACAGAACAGTGTACCTACCTCGGAGCTGCTGCCGAGACCACATGGACGAGCGAGCCTGGCACCTGCTGTCCTGAGAAAGAGAGAGAGAAAGATTGTTAAACTGTCTGGCTCAAACACACACAGACACACAGACATACATTTTGGTACTTCTATCTTCGTGAGGAAATGTCTTCAATCCTGTGGTCCTCACAAATATATATCAGTACAAGCCCAAACACACACACATAAACACAGATTAAAGGCCCAGATGGTAAAGGATGGATTTGTAAACCGTGTGTATGAGATAGTGATGTTTAATCCCAAACCGCCACCATGAGTGTGTGTGTGTGAGTGTGAGTGTGTGAGTGTGTGTGTGTGTCTGTCTGTCCTAGCCTACCTTTGGAAACAAATAATAATATAATATAATACTAAAAACCAGTTAATTGGGGACAACTTGTCCAACACGAGGACAAAAGCTGAGTCTCTAATTAGGAAAACACAGATTTTGGGGTCAGTGGTTAAATTTATGCTGAGTCTCCAGGAAATGGTGTCCCCACAAGTGCCGGCATGTGTGTGTGAGTGTGTGTCCTTGTTTAAATCAGACAGTCACATGCCATCACACAAACCAGGGATTACACACACACACACACACACACACACACACACACACACACGGAGGCCGGAGGTTTTCACGTTGTTTCTGACCTGCTTTTTGACGCTCTTCCTTTTATCTGATTGAGGTTTAGATGAAATCATGATGATGAATGTTCAAGGGCACTTCAGCAGAGCACACACACACACACACACACACACACAAACACACACACACACACACACACACGCACACGCACACGCACAAACACAGCCAGGTCTGAATCTGCAAATGTGTTACAGAAAATTTAAGTGGGACCACCATTTCAATAATAAAAACTAGAATGAGGTAAAATCATACCTGCCGTCATCTGGTCCTGTCTAATGTGCTGAAGCGTGTGTGTGCATACACTTGTTAGCAACTTTAGGCAAGCTAATGAGTGTGTGCATATAGCTATTTACCACACACACACACACACACACAAACACAGTAGATACTTATATTCTGTTGATCTTTTCATCTAAAAAAAGTATTAATTTTTATTTTTCTACTATTTTGAATCTCCCTCTTTTTTGTTTCTGTCATGTTCTACTAATACTCTATTCTGTTCTAAATATGTTTTACTTCTATTACTTCATTTCAGAGTTTTTCTATTTGTTGTGTTCACTTCACTAAACCATATAAGTATATAATATCATTTTTAATTTTAATTATTCACATTTTATAATTAAACATTGTTATTATTCATATAACGTTTTTACAGTTCTTCATGTAGTATATGTTTATATTTCTTATTTCCTACCTTTACTCTTAATATAGACACTGACCTGCTGGAGTGAGGTAAACGTGTCTCAGTCTCTCTTACTGTTCCACCTCCTCCTTCTTCTCCTTCTCCTTCTTCTCCTTCTCCTTCTCCTTCTCCTTCTCCTTCTCCTTCTCCTTCTCCTTCTCCTTCTCCTTCTTCTTCTTCTTCTCAACAGACACAGAGTAAATCCAGCAAACAATCAATAATAAAAGTCAGAGTAAAAAGTCAAATAAAGTCAAATCCAGACGTTTCTTTTTCTTCTTGTAAAACGAGCTGTTGTTTTGTTTCAGTCTCTCTGAGGCTTTAAGCTGCTCAGCTGTCAATCACCCTGCTGCTGGCCGCTAGGTAACTCTGTGGCCCCGCCCAAATGTACCACAATCCACGCCCCCGAGAGAGAGGGAGAGAGAGAGAGAGAGAGAGAGAGAGAGGGAGAGAGAGAGACAGAGAGAGAGACAGAGAAAGATTAGTCAGTGCTGCCCTCCTGTGGCAGACACAGAAACTACAGTTGACTTGTTAACAAGTGTTTTGTATTGCTTCAGAATCAGATGACATGACACATGGACTAATCACAAATCTATACAAATCAATTCTGAATTAAATCTGAAGAGTCATTAAATGTCATTAAATGGAAAAGTTCAAAGTGACAGAATCTAAAAAACTTTCATTCTGGGTCATTTTAACTTTCAATACATGATTTACTGTCGTTGTTTAAACCATAATCTCAATTGTCATTTGTGTCTTTGTTGATGATCATGGAAATTATAAAATCTTACTTATATAATTTCCTTATACTATATGCACAAATGCTGCAGAAATAAAGAAGAATGCGTTTGTAGTCGTTTTGTGTTAAGGTTTGTTTTCTGTATTTTATTTTGTGTCTAATTCTCATTATGAGTTATATTTAGGTTGTTTTGCATCTGCGGGTTTTTTCTCATGAGGATTATTTTGCCTCCAGCCTTTATTTCTTATTATTTGGGTGGTATTGCATCTCTCTGGAGTTTTTTTGCATTTTTTTTGTCATTTTTGTCTCAATGCATTTGTTGTGTTATATTTCTGGTAATCTCTTTTTGTTCCTCATTTCCTTAACCACTGCTCATTAGTACCACTTTAGCCATGTAGCTTAGCTTGTGTCACGCTAGTTATGCTAATTAGTCGTTCCGCCATTTCTTTTTCCCAAGTTTTTTTTTTTTAAAGAATCGGCTGGTGACGTCACGGGGGCCGGTGCGTGTTTCAGCTGAGCTTGCGGCGCAGAAACTGTTTCACCCGAAACTTGACGCAATAAAACTGCGCAGTTTTACCGTAACTGCGGTTCGGGTTTATTATAATATCAGGGTTATAGGATCCACGGAGCTGCTCCGGATCGTCTCACGGAGCTGAGCCGGGTCCGGGTGAACTGGTCCCGGGTTGTCGAGCTGCACAACAACAAGAGGAGGAGGAGGAGGAGGAACAATGTCCGGAGCTGTGACCTCCTCATGAACAGCCTGTGGTTCTGACCCGGCTCCGCTTCACTTCCCCGGAGGAGGAGGACAACACCGGAGGACACCGGAGAGGAGACCGGAGAGGAGACATGGCCGAGGCTCGCTCCGAGGAGGAGGAGGACAACATGAGGGACAGCCGGGAGCAAGTGGTCCGACGACAGCCTCGATCCTCCGGAGGTAAAAGACCCAAAATGTCCCCTGGTCTCCATCGTGTTTATTCAGTTTCCACCTGTTTCACACCTCGTGGATTCAGACCTGTTGGAGAAACAAGTTGTCACAAGTTAGAATAATAAAAACAACTTTACACAGAAACTTCTAAAGTCCAGAGAACCGCTCAGAACACTCCTGTCACCAGGGGTCTATATAGTTCATGTTGAAAAGAAGTTAAATAGGAACTTATGATGTAAATATAACTTTAAATATACAGAAAACAGCTAAAAAATACTCTTTTAACTAAATTATCTTTATAGTAAATGTCTAAAAACAAGTTGTCATGAGTTAAATGGGAGTTTATGATGTATATATAACTTTAAATGTACAGACAACAGCTCAAAATACTCTTTTAACTAAATTATATATAGTAAATGTGATAAAATAAGTTGTCACGAGTTAAATGGCAGTTTATGAAGAAAATATAACTCAGACAACAGCTCAAAAATGCTCTTTTAACTAAATTATCTATATAGTAAATGTTGAAACGAAGTTGTCACGAGTTAAATGGGAGTTTATGATGTAAATACAACTTTAAATGTTCAGACAACAGCTCAAAAATACTCTTTTAACTAAATTATATATATAGTAAATGTTGAAAAATAAGTTTTCACGGGTTAAATGGGAACTCATGATGTAAATATAACTTTACATGTACAGACAACAGCTCAAAAATACTCTTAACTAAATTATCTATATAGTAAATGTTGAAAAAGAAGTTGTCACGAGTTAAATGGGAGTTTATGATGTAAATATAACTTTCAATGTACAGACAACAGCTCAAAAATACTCTTAACTAAATTATCTATATAGTAAATTTTGAAAAATAAGTTTTCACGGGTTAAATGGGAACTCATGATGTAAATATAACTTTACATGTACAGACAACAGCTCAAAAATACTCTTAACTAAATTATCTTTATAGTAAATGTTGAAAAAGAAGTTGTCACAAGTTAAATGGGAACTTATGATGTAAATATAACTTTAAATGTACAGACAACAGCTCAAAAATACTCTTTTAACTAAATTATCTTTTATAGTAAATGTCTAAAGACAAGTTGTCATGAGTTAAATGGGAGTTTATGATGTAAATATAACTTTAAATGTACAGATAACAGCTCCTGTGATCAGATTTTTATATTGTTTATGTTGAATTTCTGCGTTTGTCCATCGGTTTTGTTCAGTTTGAGTTTCATTGACTTCAGTGGGATCCTCATCTCCTGCAGGATCCACCACGTCTGTGATATTTGATGTCTCCCTGTTAAATTTCTCATGGGACTGATGACCTGGATTTAAAATATCATCAAATTACTGGTTCAATTTGCTCAATATATAAACTACGAGTGACTATAAGTTTATTTACTAGTTAAAGATATTGATTTCTTCTGAAAGGCAACAATGCCCATGTCAAATCTCCTCAATCCCAGGGTGGCGTTTTCTCTCTGCTCTGTCCGATTTAAACAATTTTTAATAGAATAAATATTTCAAAATATACACCAGGAAGTTTGAATATGTTAACTTTGTGTTTATAGGAACCACAATTTCTTTAAAATACCCTTTTTCGTACACTTTACAGACCAACACTTCCTCCTGTACGCTCCCAGTCTCAGAGAGAGGCTGAACTTCACTGTGTGAGACTGTGGGTGTAACCTGCTCAAACCCACAGCCATAAATTCTTGTATCAACATGTACACATCTCATCATTTGGGTCAAAGTTCTCTCACTCACTCACACACACCCACACACAGACACACACACACATTCCCAGTTGGCTGTAATGGGACAGGCCTGTGCCAAGACTTAAAACCATTATGTATAAGTCAGATAATAAGTTATAATTTAGCAGATCTCTACTTTCAGCCCCGTGTTTTTGTGTAAGACAAACGTATAATTTCACCGTCTCCTCATCCCTCTGTTTACGACTGGGCATATTTTTGGAAAATGAAAAATACTTCCTGTTTCTTTCTTCTCAAATGTGACGATTAGAGAAGCTAGAACTAGATCAAAATAGTTTTATTTTATGTCATTTTCCGGAACCTCTACTAACTCATTATGTTGTGTTTATGTTTAACGCTGTTTTGATAAAAGATACAAACATCTTAACATGAGGGTCTTATCCAAATCGCCATTTTGGCTCAAAGTGGTGAAAGTGGAGCTGCATCGTCCATCTTTTATTTCACAGTCTACACTCGACTAGACGAGGTAGAGTTTCCAGTCAGGCTTGTGTTTGATGTGCTTTGATCCTGGTTTGTTTGGAATGAACACAAGCAGCAACGGGAAGTAGAAGTGGCTCCGACAGGTGATATCAGGTGACGGTTGATAATAGGGAACTGTGATCGGGCTTCACACAGATGAAGTCTCAGAGTCTCAGTCGGCTGCTGTTGTGAAACATCTGATTTAGATCCAACATGTTTCCAAATGCTCTTTGTCTCTCACATTTGTTTCCCAAAAGCGAACGTGCAGGAAATCTGGTTCAGAAATCCTTGAAAACGTTTGGACTCTGACACTTTTAGCTACAACACAAACTCCAAAACAATAAGGTTGCGTGTTTGTGTGCAGCATTCCTCTGCTGTGGCTCTAACGACAATCTGTGATTAATATTTTTTGGGCATCTGAACTCGGTTGTTTACCACGATGGTTTGTGTTCAGCCGCTCCTTAGCTTTGGGGGGGGAAATCAAAAGGTTGAAAGTCCGGACTCGGGTCGGGTTACACCTGCGTTAATAAAGGTTCTGCTGACGTTTGGGGATTAAAGAGTGAAAGGTGCTGACTCGTGTTTTCCACTCGTGATGTCATGCGTTAATGAACTGCATTGTGGTTAAGCTACAACCCAAACAGAATTGATACCATGTGTGACTGCAGAGGGCGCTGTTGCTCAGTAAAGCTTACTTTGTTTTGAATAAAGTAACGCACATTAATTCGGACTCAAAGCAGAAACGTCATGATCTAATTCTTAGAGACATTCCTTTAGTCTCTTCCATAACGTCCTTAGATCCCCAAGTCTTTCCCTTTTTATGACGTTTCCTTCCGCAAAACAGGAAATCCCTTCTAGAGCTCATCTCTCACCTTTGACCTCTAACTTTGCCCCCTTGGTGCCAACCGGGAAAATCCAACAGATGACTCTCCGTGCACTGCAGAGACTTTTTTGTGCTGCGCTGTGCATTTGCACGTTTGAACGCAGCCCCGGCACAGCGCTCCGTCAGCCTGCTTCAGATCAAGCATCTGGAAGTGGTAAAAGTCCTGATGACTCCAGCAGAATCTCGCCGCAGCCAATCACAGCCGCACTTCCTGTATGGTCGCTGCCAACCAGGCAGCACAGCTGGGCGGTCGGGCCTGACGTGTAGAGAGAAGTAGAGAAGTAGAGAAGTAGAGAAGTAGAGAAGTAGAGGACAGAGTGGAGGAAAGAGACATTTTGACTTTTCAACAGAAGAATAAAAAGGATAGAATCACTTGGTTCCTCTGGACGCCACTGGGAGCTGAGCGGCTGATCAGCTGTGATGTGAAGAGAAGGAGAGGAGGTAGGAAATGTTCACAGGGAGAAAAAGGTCCTGTCCTCTTTCCTTTTCTTTGTTCACCTTGAAAGGTGATGACAGGCGGTTCTGACGAGGACACGTTCATACGTTTACTTTTCCCTTCATTCTCGTTTTGTGATGTCTCGTGGTTGTGGTGATCGTTACCTGAGCGTCAAACTAAAGTGTCACCAGAGGACGGTGACGTGACTTCTTTTCATGTGCATTTTATTTTGAAGCGGGGGTTTTAAAACGAGGAGGGCAAAGCAGGCAATATTTTTCCTGCCCCCTTAAATTCTATGATCAGCAATGAACTGAAGATGACGCAACGACACCATGGTCAGAAACTCCATAACGAGGCCGCTAATATTTTTGCCAAAAGTTTTGCAATGTTAGAGGTTTGGGTCCAAACGCTTGTGGTTTAATGCATTGGCCCCCCAGGTCCCTCATGCATGGGGCCCACAAAGTCCCTCATGCCTGGGACCCACAAAGTCCCTTGAAACGCTCCTGTTTTGTTCTTGTTTCTAAAGGTGGTGCTGATTCCTTTGTGTCAAGGTAAACACATTTTTGATGAACACAATTATTAATCACAATCTCTGTTTCTCTCTCCGAAGGTCGTCCTGACAGACGTAAGCCCGAGCATCGTCACAGGTAAAACGTTTGTTCTTTTCCCCTCTTTGGCTCCGCCCACACTTCCACACAACGTTATAATTGCTAGAAATACAAACACCCTGGATGTGACAAAGGGAATTTCTCATTAAGAAAAAGACGTCTGCAAAACTCAGAAACTTTTTTTACATTTATTTTATTATCAGTCTCTTATTTTGCTGTGTCAGCATGCATCAGGGGATTTCCAATGTTTCACAACCATCAATTTGAAAAGTAAAATTAACCCAAACCTGAGGTTCTGTTTCCCCGATAACCACTCACACACACACACACTTTTAAACCCTGTGACTTCTCTGGCTAGTTGCTATGCCAACCAGCCAACAGCCCAAATACTTTCAGGAGTGTGTCAGACCCAGAGACCCATGGGGGGGGGGGGGGGGCACATGTGTGAGTAGATTTTCTTTAGTGATGCTGTCTACAGTATAGGTCAGAAACCCAGCCTCCTCCATGTTAGCAGATGGGACAAGGACCAAACTAAAAACTAGAGGACGTTAAAATGATTTCTCAAAGATTGTTTCTGTTATTTTTAGTTCTTATCACACTGATGTTTGTTAAAGTGTTCATGTTTCTGATTTCTTTGGTAGGACTCTGCATAAAAAAAGAGAGAGTTCAAATCTCTTTGTGTCTAAATAAAATCAGTAAAGTGAATTTACCAGGCTTCACTCAGTGGTTTTGGTTTGTCCAACCCACTGGTCTTTTTTCAGTGATCGGTCAGATATGGAAAGAGGAGGAAAAGAGGAGTTTTTTTCCGTCAGTGTTGAAAGTGAAGCAGAGGGTTTGGACAGTGATCGGGGGGGTGAGTCATGTTGGTTTACAGCTCTGTGAGAAAGAGAGACGAGCAGAGACAAAGAGCAGAAAGCACTTCAACCGTTGAAAAGCCTGAGAGAAATAAAAAGTTTCAGAAAGACGTCTGACCTCCTTCTGTCGTCTGGGTGAGTCGCTGCATCACAACAACTACTTCTCTCCTAAAGTGGGAAGAATTCTTGGCTCGGTTTCTGAACCTCCAGCCGCTGAAATATCTGTGAATCAGTTTGATCGGCCTGGATACCGACAAGTCGACGTCTGGGAAGAACCAGGGGAGTTCTTTCCAAATCCTTTCTTTTACTGCCGTGCGGAAAAAAACACGATTTCAGCAAATTCTTCATCCGGAAAGGAAAAAAAACACAGAGGGTTTTAGTTAAAGAACGTTGAGCAACATCAAAAAAAGAGGTGGTGACATTTCTCTTGTGTGTTTGCTGTGATAGGAAGAGGAGAAAACATTGAGCTAGCAACGTGACCTCCATGTTTTCTGTCCTTATGTTGTGGTTTTACTGTAGGTGTGATAACCAGAATCTTAAAGAAGTAAAGCTAACACGCCCACAACGATACAAAGATACTTTAGCTTCATTTTTTACAGTGGGAGGATGTAGGGATTCGTCGTCCATCTTTATTTCGAGTCTGTGTTCGAGTGGTTTTGAATCTGTTGTTAATTTGAGAGTTGGGGCCGTTGTTATTTCCCTAGAGCAAAGCAGCGAACCCTCAGCTTCAAGAGAAAACAAACATTTTAAAAAATTACGTCATGAAGAATGTGGATGTGTGGGGTTCCAATACTGAGGAGTGGGTGGGACGAGCGAGCTATGTTTGTCACTGGAGAGAGAGAGAGATCTACAGAGGGAGGAGATGGAAACCGAGGTGAAATAATGTGACTCACAGTTTCCTTTTCTCTCTCTCTCTGTAGCCAGGGTCCTCTCTCGTCCATCAGAGCTGCCATCAAAAGAAGTGAGTGAAGTTCTTCTTTTTCTACGTCTCTAACATCTATTTAGAAAAAGTGTTTTGACTGGAATTTAAATAAAGGTTTATCCGTCTCGAAATAACTGTTTGATAACTTCACCCAAATGTTCTGCCTCTTCTCGTTTCCCACACTTCCTGTCGTCTGTGTTTAACCCTGATCTGTTTCCTGTCCGTCAGCTTCCACCAGGTCGACCTCTCTCTCCGAGACGTCCAACACCAGAGAGCGAGACAGGGAGCGGGAGCGAGACAGGAGGTGAGACGCTGCCTGATCGCTGAGGTTTTATCTGAATGGTTGTTGTCGTGTCAGGTTGTGCTTTTGGCCGGTTGTTGCAGCCTATGTTATCTGTCCTTGTTGCCAGGCGACCGGAGATCACCATCCTGTCTGCAGAGCCGCTGGCCTCCAACTCCTGGTTCCCAGGGGCCTCTGGGGGTTTCCCACCCCCCCCTCCTCCTGCCGCACAGATCTGGGGACCCACAATCCCTCCGTCCATACAGGTAAAATGTCATCTGAACTGGGTTAAAAAAACATTATTAGTAACTTAGACGTGTTGCTAATGGGGAAAAGGAAGCAATTATTATATTAGTAACAAGAATAAGGAAAAGCATGCATTCAAAAAGAGGGTAAACAACATAAAAGTTGACATTTAAACCTTTTTCTCTTTTCCAGTTGTATCTTTGTTGTGATTTCCCTTTTGACCGTGTTACTCTCCACAGCCGCCTCCTTCCTACGAGGAGGTGATCAGGGAGAAGACACAGGAGCAGGTTCTCCTTCCTTCTTCTTCTTCCTCTTCCTCTTCATCCCCATCTTCGTCCTTAACACGTCAGATTTCCACAACAACCATCTCCACACAGACTGACCCGGGATCTGCTCCTGATCCACAAGACCCTCAGGGCGAGTGCTGCTCAGTATTTTTCACTCAACTCTGACATTTTGAAACTGGTGTATAAAGTACTTGAAAGCCCTACTTGAGTAAAAGTACAGATATCTTACCTGAAAGTGACTTCGGTAAAAGTAGAAGTCACCCGTCAGAAAATGACTTAAGTAAAAGTCTTAAGGTAGCTCATATTAAAAGTACTTAAGTATCAAAAGTAAAAGTACAAGTACCAAAATTAAAAATGAAAAGTGCAGACACAAAACAACCCAAAATGTTTCTCCTCAAGATTTATCTCAACTGACTGAAAAATTATAACAACAATATGAATATAATGTATATAATGTATAATTTTACAAATTTTGAGAACCTCCGCTGCTCAAGTAACGAGCCAGTTTGAGAATGTAAGAAGTAGAAAGTACACATATTTTTGTTCAAATGTAACGAGTAAAAGTAAAAAGTCGTCAGGAAAAGAAATACTCAAGAAAAGTACAGATATGAGAAAAATCTACTCAAGTACAGAAACAAAGTATTTCTACTTCGTTACTTCCCGCCACTGCATTTTGATTTTGAATATTTACAAGAATACTCTGTCCCTCTTGTAGTGAGACGACCGGTGAGACCCCCACGCCCCTCCCCTCTCTCCCATCCTCCCAAATCATCTCCCGTCGATGACATCAACACAACCGCCAGCCAATCAACACTCACATCCCTGAGCAGTGACTGTGTCGGAACGAACACGGAGCCCGAGACGGTCCCGCCCGCCCCGGCGCCCGCACAGTGCTGCGACGTCCTCACGCAGCTTTGTTCACCTTTGACCTCGACCACTTGTGCCCAAACTGACCAGCGGGATCAGGCTCCTCCCTCTGCTTCTTCTCAAGTCCCGCTGGAGCGTCCTAGACCACGCCCTCGCTCTAAGCTCGGCGTCCAGCAAATCAGCAGGAGCGAGGTCAAAGTTCAGACTCTGGTGAAGCTACGTGAGGACGGTTGCGCCACGCTCGCCGCCCGTGCTCAAGCCGACCCCGCCAACCCCGAGGCGAGTCAGGGGAAGTACCTGCAGGAGCTGCTCGACGCCTTCAGCTCAGACGACTGGGGCTTCCCTGATCAGCACAGCGACAGCAGCGGCCACAGCCAATCAGAGAGCGAGGACGAGGACATGGCGGCGCTGAAGGCGAGGATACAAGCGTTCGAGCAGCAGCAGCAGGTGGCTGATGGGAGCTGCGGGGACACTAACGACTTTGTTGTGACAAAGAAACCGGAACCCCGGCCACGCCCTCGTCTCCAACCGGCAAAATCTGCCCCTCCCACTGTCGCTCCGAAACCCAAAAACTTTTCCCACTCTTCCAAACCATCCAGCAAAGTCTTCTGGGAAGATGTTGCTGTGACAGCAGAGGGGGAGGAGTCGGTTTCACAGGAAACTCTTGAGTCTCTGTCTGAAGAGTCGAACGCTGGAACTCCAACGCCTGCAGAGTCGGTACCTTGTCTCCTGAAACCTGCTGCAGCTCCTTCCAAACCGATAGTCGCACCAAAACCACAGCCTGCTTCAGAAACACCCCCGTCATCTCACGTCTCTGCTCCGGCCTCGGCCCCCCTCCCGGCCCCCGTCCCGGCCCCCCGGCCCCCTCCACCCAAACTCTCACCCTCTCTCAGCGAAGCTCCGAACCCCAAACCTCCACCCAGACCCCCAGTCGCCCCCCGGGCCTGCACCGGAGCCGCACAGCAGGACAAGAGCAACACAGCTGGGCAGACCATCCCCACTCTCCCCCCGAGACCCTCAGTGGAGGTCAGCGGGGGGGCACAGGCCGAGCCTCAGGCCGAGGAGACGCAGGACGACGCAAAACCAACTGGTGAGTGTTATTAAAACCGTAATCTGTACCTCTGCCTGCAGGTAGTGGGAACTCCAGAAACACTGTGTTGACATTGGGATTTTATATTTTATTAGTTTTGACATTGGATTAGGATTTGATATCTTATTAGTTTTACCAATGTATTAGGGATGGGGGAAAAAACCGATTCAGTTACAAATCGCGATTCTTGTGAATGACGATTTTAAATCGCCATGCTGCCTCCCAAATCGATTTTTAAAACATATTTATTGGTTTATACGAGGGGGATATATGGGGGGGAGCCACATCACCCCAGAGCATGTTGACCAGCTCTTGTTTTTACACAAGAATCTAAACATACCCAAGCACTAGCTTTGCATTGCCTACATGCAAACAACAATAGCCTACTTTTTGTTTATTTCAAAGTTTATATTTTAAGTAAACTTTTATTCATTCTATTTAATTTACCTTTTATTTATTGTTTAAAAGTAGCCTAAGTGGCTTACATTTCTTAATCTGTCAGTTTGTGTGCAGTTGACTGGGGCTGTACAATAATAGGGCACATTTTTATTTATTTTCTCTATTGGCTGCCCGGCAGTCATTAAGTTAATGTTAATATTTGAAATAAAACTGGTAAAGCTCTAATTGAATTTGACTGTATTGTATTTGAAGGTATGATTCAACATTTTTCCAATGTCCAGTATTTAAAAAAAAAAACAACCAAAAGAAATCGTAATATCGAATCGCAATACCCACAAAAATCCCAATACATATCGTATCGCCACCTAAGTATCGTGATAGTATCGTATCGGGAGGTCCCTGCCGATTCCCGTCCCTACAATGTATAGGTGCTTTAACGAAAGATGTCTTCACCGAGTCGTCTATATCTCTTCTCCTCTGATTCTTGTTGTTGCAGTGAAAGCAGGAAGTGTCCGTCCGGGCGTCCCGACCAAACCGGCGGCACTGGCCTCCCTCCGCAGGGCCAGCGGTAAGAGAGAGAGAGTGTGTGTTTGTGTGTTTGTGTGTGTGAACACTAAGCTGGATGTAGCTGCAGCACAATGGAGCGTTTGAAAGCTTACAGACGTGAAACCTTGCGTCCTTGTTATGTGGAATTAATATGCAAACGTGGAGAGATTGAATGTGTGCGTGTATGTTACATTATGCAATCCAAACATTGTGAAAGACAAATGCTGTGATTGTGTGAGGAGAGAAAGAGACCCCTCTGTTTGTGGTTTGTCAGAATGAACCTCTCTGTTCATTCTTTGTCTGAACGGCCTGGTCCCGCCTCCAAAGAGCTGAGTCTGCTCTGATAGGTCAACTGTCTGGAGAGTGTCAGAAATGCCACGCCCCCTTACCCAGAGGCTTCCAGTTTAACTGTAAATCGTGGGTGTTTGTGTGTGTTTGTGTGTCAGAGATACTTTCCATACTTCTGATTTACCTGGAGCAGAATGTGTGGCTGCAGCTCCTTCACAATAAAAGCCCAATTTACATGAGAACAATATAACAGTTTGCTTTGGTTATAAAGAAAGTTGGTAATGAGCCGTTTTGTTGTGTATTTCTTTCCTTTACTTCCTAAAAATGTTAATTTCACTATTGTTTATTAACTTAACCTTCTGATCTGAATAGGAAGTAATTATGAAATATATTTAAAAACGTATTCTGACTTCTGCTCTGAACCTGCAGCTCCCAGTCTGGCTCCTAAACCTACCGGAACTTCACCAGCGCCTCCGGATCCAAACCCGGTCTCATCCAAATCTGCAGCTGCTCCGGCTCCAGCCCCCAAACCATCAGGACCCCCGGGCGCCACCGCCACTCCGGCTCCAGCCCCCAAACCATCAGGACCCCCGGGCGCCACTGCCACTCCGGCTCCAGCCAAACCCCCCGTCACAGCTCCGGCTCCGTCCCTGAGGAGAAGCCCTGTGATCCAGCAGAAAGCAGAAAGTACCAGAGCTGCAAACCCATCGGACCCTCCCCTTCCTCGCCGGTAAGGTCAAGGTCAAGGTCGCTGTAACCTTACAGAACAGGTTTGACCTCTTGAACATGATATTTCAGGTCTGCCTTTAGAGGATTTCTACTTACACTCGAGTCCCTCTGTTCTCCTCAGGCCCTCAGGTGAAAAGCTCCTCCCCCTCCGTCCTCCACCAATCAAATCCACTCCTGGGCGCCCGCCACCTCCAGCCGTCAACTCGACCTCCTCAGCCAACCAGATCCCTCCGTCTTCCCGAGCCAGTCCCGCCCTCTCCAGGTCGCCAGCCGCCCAGAGTTCACAGACCACTCCCCCTCCTGTAACAGCCAATCAGCTGCCGGCTCAGAGGGTCTCAAAAAGAGGACCCCCTCTGCCCCCCCGGCCCAAACCTGGACATCCTCTTTATACCAGCTACATGGTGTGGACACACACACACACACACACACACACACACACACACACACACACACACACACACACACACACACACACACACACACACACACACACACACACACACACACACAAATACAAGTTCATTTATTTTGAGGCCTGAGGTGAGTTATTTCACTATGTTGCCATAGAAACAGGAAGTCCTGATTGTCCTGGACGACCCGCTGCCCTCAGAGCGTCTCGCTGGTGAAGGTCAAACCTCCGTTGTCCCGCTCGTCAACCCATCACAGTGTCTCCTGGACCTGGACACACAACCAGAGCCTGTCCCTGATCAGGACGGCCAATCAAAACCCGCTCTGGAGGACGTCAGCCTATCGGAGTCACAGGTACCTGAACAGCTTTATGGTTCTGATATTATTTGATGTATATTTAAGGACGTATGAATGTAGACGGTAAATAAAGGTAGACGTAGACTCTGAGTTAGTGTTGTCACAATACCAAAATTATGACTTTGATACTATACCTGCCAAAATATCACGATACTCGATACTTTCGATACGATACCACAAATACGATACAATACCACAAATACGATACTGGTATATTTATTTATGATAGTAATAAATAAAACATCTGTAAGGTTCCCTTTTTTAGCTTGTTCCTGCCCAGCTTTTTGAACACTTAACAAATGGTATTCATATTAGTATTAGCCTACAGCAAGATATAAATGAAAACTACATGGTGACATCATATTGTCCGTATCTGACTATATGACTACATAGTTATTTCCACAAGTATGAGTTATATAATTTTACAGATGTGTGTTTGAGGTGAAAAAAAAGTAAAAACATGCCACCTGAGCGGTTCTAGTACTGGTACACTGTGCAACACTACTCTGAGTTGTTGTTTCCCTATGTTGTTCAGTCCATCCTGCCCGTGCAGCCTCCTGAACAGAAAGATCAGCCGGACCCTCCCCCCGTCAGGTCCGACGCACAAACACACAACATCATAAACTACACAACAGACCCTGAGTTCTCACAGTCTTCAGGAGACCATGTCTAAATCTGTCCTGCTTTTCCCAGCGGCCCTCGCTGCGTCGCCGTGTTCGACTACGAGGGCGAGGAGGGCGACGAGCTCACCTTCTCCCAGGGGGATGTCATCGCCCTGCTGGAGCTCAAAGGACAGGAGTGGGGGCGGGGCCAGATCCACGGGCGCATAGGAATATTCCCCCTGAGCTTCACTGAGGTGGTGGAGCCGCTTCCACAGACGCCGACATCACTGGAGGAAACCACGAAGGCCACAGCGATGGATACGACAGCGGTAGAACATAACGGTGGGCTGAGGAAAATGATCCTTTTTTCTTTAATGGTGAAGATTTAATTCTCACATCTTTAGATTTGAATGTAATGTTGCTTTATTTAGTACGTTTGTCTTCTACAGAACCAAAGACCTCACAGGACTCGAACTCTGAGGTGAGTGTATTGAAGTTTGAATTTGGTTTATATGAATATTTCCTACGTAAACTGTTTCCTCAATGACACATGATCTGATGTGTCTTTTAATGGTGTGTGTATCTACTGATGTGTGTGTAGTTGGAGGAGGAGGTGAAGGAGAAGGAGGTGGAGGAGTGGGCTGTGGCTCTGTTTGACTTCCCCGGTCAGACTGAAGAGGACCTGTCCTTCCACAAGGGGGCGCTGATCCGAGTGATTAAGCACATAGACACTGAGTGGAGGAGAGGAAGACTGGAGGGGAGGGAGGGGCTTTACCCGGCTGCCTTCACACAGCCGCACCAGGGTACAACAAAAACACACACACACACACAACCACACACACATACACACATACATATTCAATATTAAGTTAATGTAATGGAATCCATTTTTATCAATCAAGATGTGATTTTACCTGTAGCAGGAAGAATAATCATTAATGAAAGTCGTCTGCGTCTAACCATTACTTCCTCCTGCTGTTCCCAGTCCAGCCAATCACAGAGCAGCAGCCGGTGGTTAAAGGGGCGGGCAAGGCTTTGTTTGACTTCACAGCCGAGAGCGAGGACGAGCTCACGCTAAAGGTACGTGAGCAGCACGAGTAGTTATTCTTTATTTGCAGCCATAACAATATTAATTACACAGACTGGGATTTAAAATAAGAGCTGAATGATTTTCTTTCCCTTTTTCTTTGTTTAAAAACACCCTCTCCCTCCCTCCTTCTCTCTCTCTGTGTCCCCCTGCAGGCCGGTGATGATATAACACAGGTGGAGTCCGTGGATGAGCAGTGGATTCTGGGAGTTGTGGCTGGGAGACGTGGGTTATTCCCGAAAAACTACATTTCTTTTCTCTGACGAGGGGATTTTGACGAAGGGATTTTGAAAGAAAGATTGACTTCCTGTGACTGAAGGGAAACGGCAGCGCCACCTACAGACGGTGTTTTTTTTATTTCTCTTTTCTTTCTCGTCCTGGTCGGCTTTTATCGGCCGTTTGTGACTGAATTGAAGAAACAAGAAGTCTAGACTTGATTTTGCCTTGAGACTTTGTCAGTGTCACGACAAAGACCGAGACGGACCTTCGCTGCCTTAACGATGGAATAAAACTGATATGTGATGTTTCGTCTGTGGAACTGGATTTTACCTTTTTGAGGGATTTGACTCGTGGACTCTGACGACTGCACCTTTTAAGAGCTGCTGCTTTTAGACGAGTTCAGCTTCTCCTCTTTGTGTCTAATGACAGAAAGTTTAACAAAAGACTTTTTACGTCCTGCGTAAGTCTGCAGCTTTGGATCGGGACAGTTCCAGCTCAGAGGACGACTGCTTCACTCGCTCTGTCTTTAATGAAGTGAAACATGAAGAGCGTCTCATCCGGAGCCGATCAGAGACTGACTGAAGCGTCCATGTTACAGGAAACAGACGCTGAGCCTCCAGTTGTGACAAATATCGACTCCACATTTTTCTGTTTCCTGAATTTCTCACTGGTACGTTTATATAATTATGAAACAAAGTTTAATGATTCACATTCCCGTTAAACTGGATCATTTTACACGAAGAAAACTGAAGTTACTTTTTATCACTTGTTCCGTCAGTTTCAGTTTTAAACCATCGTCGCACAACAGCTCAAGAAAAAAGGTTTAATTGAACACGTTCTTTAATGTGAAGGAACGATAACAGAAACATTTAATCTGAGAGAAACGTGTTTTGCACATATGGAGAATCATTGGCAGTGATGAGAAATAAAGTTAATTTGTATTAAAAAGATTGAAGTGATTAAATTCATATTTGTTTATAATCTGGATTTAATGTCATATAATTTATACACAGTGAACTAGAGAATGTTGTAGTGACGCTTTGTGACGAGTAATAAGGCCCAAATCTGAAGAGAGTTTAATTGTAAGTTTATTCCACATGTCACGTTGGCTTTATTCTGGTTATGTGACTATTCTAGTAATGTTACAACTACAAGTATCCTCTCAATTACGATATTATTCTCAATATCTTAGATGTTTTCCTTCATCATAGGTCCATTACTCGTTGTATGATGTTGAACATTAGAGTTAACATTTGTTATTATTCACTGGTGTGAGTTTATTAGGAGCATGGAAAACTTACTGTACTTTAACTCTTTCTTTAACTGTCCCTCAACATTTCCTTTTTTACGATACATTTCAAAAACAGCATCTTGTATTTCTGGACTGAATCCAGGTCCTTCTCAACAAACTGAAACTTTTTTACTGCAGATGAAACGTGGACGACTTTCTCTCCCTCTTCTCCAGATGTTGTCAGTGGTGATGAATCTCGTTTGTCACGTGCACAGATTATAACTTAGTGAATAATGTTTTTACGCACACTTTATTTATCTCTAATTCTGAAAGTTTTGTATTTCTGTTATACCAGAAAGTTTTCAGATAACACAACACCCCTAATTTACCAATGAGCACATCTTCTCAAGGTTTTAATCATACAAAACGTTGAGAAAAGGAGTTTTGATTGAGGTTCGAGTTACAGCCAATCAGAGTTTGAGAGATGGTCTTACAGGTTTCTTCTGCATCAATGTAATTCTGTGTGTGTGTGTGTGTGTGTGTTTAAAAGTTGTATGTATAACCAAACATTCCAAGTTTTTAATCCAAATAAAGTTTTTAGGCATTTCAGTTGTTTCTGCACATTTTCTACTAATGTCTCACGAACTCTAATTCCTAAATGTTCCTGTTCTTTGTTCATAACGCAGCAGGAAGACGAGCGGGACACTGAGGGTTCACGTGATGCCAACGCATCAGTTTTATTTTCACAGTCCAATTCATCTTTCCTTGATACAAATCAGGGTTTGTGTTTCCTCCAAACGTCCCCGATCCCAACAAACATACAGGTTTCATATCAACACACATCAACATTACACATCATCAAAACATGTCTACAACATGTCTTCAAAACACTGCTGCTCTCACGTCTCCTTCCACTTTGAGCCGGGACTAGTTTTCCTACAAGCGTCCCACAGGAAGAAAAACACTTTGAGTCTTTGATTAGTTTAACAAAAATCTCTTAAGGGCAATTACAGCAAATGTTGAATGATTCTTTATTCAGATTTCTATCTACCAGGTTGAAGGTCTACGTGAACCAAAGAAATGATTGTCTTTCAAATTAGATAAGTTCAGAGGGTTGTGTTTTAAAACCTGACTGGGAAATAATTCAGCATAAATCCTGAAGATCAACCTCGGACTCCTTCTAGGAAAACCAGGCCCGTTTGGTTCATTAATCTAGTTCTGCTACTATAAAAAAGTTTCTGTCTAAAATGAGGCATGAGGTGAAATGATCACACACACACACACACACACACACACACACACACACACACACACACACACACACACACACATACATTGCATTTGATTTAAAAACACACACACAAAGGGCCTCACAGCTGCAGCCACCCTGGGTCAAATCACTGAAATCTCCTGGTTCTCTTCTGGGTTTCTTAGATTTGCTCAAAACCAACAAGATGCTTCCTGAACATGAACAAAAACACAAATTAACTAACGTGTCACAAACTCAGACCGAGTCATTTTGTTGTGTGTCATTCATCCTGCAGTAGACAGGGGGCAGCAACGAGCGATCAGTCGGTTTCACCCAAACTCGGCCCCTTCTTCTTCCCTCAGTGCAAATCGGCACATTTGGTCAAGGCAACACGTTTCCTCTCTTGTTCGCAATGTGAAACAAACTTCGGCTTCTTCTTCTACTGTAGCCAGAGGGGTAGGACTCTGCAGTGTGAGTTAGAATATTACGTAACACGTGAACAGAACACGAGCAGCTTTACATCGGAGCGTGGTCCGACACGTGCTCGTTGACCCAGGAGCGGCTGCAACACGACAGAATCAACACAAGGCTCCGTTTGGTTTGGTTTAAAGCAGAGAGAAAAAGAATTAAGACTAGTGGGTTCATAGCAGGCATAGAAGGTCAAAGGCCGAGCCACCGATCAGAATGTGAGCTGCAGTTCGAGGCGAGGGTCAGAGGTCGCTGCACAACGAGGAGCTGAGCATCATCATGTTAAAAACTTAAAGATGAGTTGCTTAATGTTGTGATGCAAGTTCCCACAAACTCTCAATCAGTGGCTCTGGCCAATAGGTAAAGGCCATGGAAAGGTCACGGTGAGGTCACGGTGAGGTCACAGCATCAGGTCATTCATCCACACGACGACTGACACTTTTTTTTTTTTTTTTTTAAATGACCGCCCCCCCCCTCCCTTCATTAATGCAAACACACACATACAAAATGCACATAGTGATCCTTTTAAGTTCAACCATTACAAATCAAATACACACTCACACTTATGTACACACACACACACAACTTTCCTTCATCCACACTGACCAGTAACATCAACAGACGGCATGGATGATGATGTGCGGATGGAGCGATGTGATTGGTGGATGAGCCACGATGTCACCCTGTAAAGAGAGAGAATCTGTCCATCGGACCAAACTCAACTTTCAGGTAAAAAACTCTTTCATCACAGTTCGTCAACACCCGTCAGAAACCTTGAATCTTTTATTCTGTCTTTAATTTTGTTTTATTTGAATCAATAACTAACTATTAAAATCAGGTTCAATGTGGAAAATCTTTCATTAAATATACGTTGTCCGGAAAACAAGGTTTCTTCCAGGTGCTGACACATCGCGTCTTCGATTATTTCTTTTAAAACATGTTTTTTGATTTTTTTTTTTCAAGCTGCTACTATTTCCCTACTTCACGACTGACTCACACAGACAGACACCAACAGACGAGTGGTATTTACAACATTTACAACATATTTTATCCTCCGTGAACTGGAGGTCTGGACTTGAACGTTCCCTTTAGCTCAGTCGTATCAAGGATCGCAACCTCAGAAGATCGTTGTAGAAGTAAATTTGTGAGGTTTGTGAGTCGTTACGTTAATTTCAGACAAAGCGAAGCCTGAGTTTTTATTTTCCATCAAATTAATCTGTCCACTCAAATATTTTACATAAAAAGATTCCAATTCCCCAAAAATTTTTAAATCTACCAAAATTCCAGTTTAGAGACATTTTGAAACCTCTTTTTCCCCCCTTATTTTTAGTCATATTTGGCCCAAATAATCTTCCATAGATGATAAAACAATGAGCCTTGTGTATCAGTACAGTATTTAACATGTGCTAGTTTCTGAGGACCTGTAGAAGAAAGAGCATTTCGGATGTTAAGAGGAATTCATCAGCAGCGTAAACAGGCACAGTACTTGAATTTCTTCCTGGACTGTTGGGCAGCAAGTAGAAGAAATGAGAAACGTCCTTCAGGCCAGCGGAAGGAGAGCAGGAGGGACAAGGCAGGAGGAGCAGAGGACGTGTCCCAGAATACACGGAAGACGTCCTGGTGGCCGAGAGGCAGGGACTACGGAGAACTAGATCCCTAAACCACAGGGAGAGTTCTGTAAGTGAAACACTGGTGAATATCTCAGAGCCTCGGAGTTAACTGTCAGTCAGACCAGAGGTTCAGTCCCGTGAGACACCGGGGGGGGGGGGGGGGGGGGGGAGCAGTCCAATAGCACCTTCACGGTCTGTCCTTCCAGCAGCAGTGGGAGACTCCTGTCACAGAGCAGAGTGGACGTTTGGTCGAGGTCTAATGGAGCTTACCCACGAGGATGTAAATACTTTCCAGTACAGCAGCAGAGACGTGACTTGGTAAAGTCTTCGGTAGATTAAATGCGGTTCTACATCACAGCTGAGGAAAGTCTCCAATTGATTAATTGGATATAATACTAAAGAACCTGTTTCCAGTTGAGCAGTCCAGCAAGTAAAGTGGAAATCCTTTTGGTTTTTCAAATCAATTCCAGACTGGAGGTTAGGGAACACTTTTGGTTTCCAGTAAATCAAGAAAGTGGAAAAAACATTCTTAGATGTGGCTGAAGGAGCTTGTTTGGTCTCAAGCGAATGAAGGAGGACGTGTTCTAATCTAGAGCTTAGTTGTTAGTGGTTCTGGTCCAGTGGGTGAGATAGGACTGCTTCTAGACCAGAAGGATGTGGGAACCTGCTTAGTTTCCAGAGTTCTAGACCGAATTTTAAGGAGCTTATTTCTAGTATATGAAAAAGGAAAGAGATATTGCTCTTCTACAGCTGATCATAGGGTGTTTACACCAGGATGAAGGAATGTTTTTGGTTTCAAAGATCACGACCACTTGTAGATCAAATATGTGGGGAAATCACTGTTTCCAGAATATAAAACAGGATGTTTTCCAGATTTCAGGGAACTTGTTTGGTTTCCAGTGGGTGAAGTCGATCTGCTAGACTGAGAGCAGGTGGGGTTTCCTTTTGAAAGACGTGTTCTAGACCAGATTGGAGGGAGCTAATTTCTAGTACATGAAATGGAACTAGATGTAGATCACCAGTGTGAGACCTTGTTTGGTTTCCAGAAGATAAAATACGATGAGGGAACATATGAGACTGGTTTGAGGGAGCTAATTCCTATGTTCCAGAGCAGTGTTGAGGGAACTCGTTTGGTTTCCAGTTGATCCAAAGGCCCGGATGGAATGATGGAATTCTAGAAGAGTAATTTAGTTTCCAGGAAAAATTTAATCCGGACATTTTGTGTTTTTTTTCACTGAGGAAAACAAGGAGCTGAACTTTCAAGAGGTGAGTTTTAGACCATGGGTGAAGGAACTTGTTTGGATTCCAGAATCGGTAACTCCTGCTCTGGTTCCAGTGCGTCCTCACTGGTCTGGTCTTCAGTGCTGCTCACAGCGTTGGAATCGACCGGAGCTTCGTCCTAAACCAACACAGTGACCAGTAACAGCCGTTAGCATTTAGCATTTAGCATCGGAACCAAGGCTGTTTTACTGAGGCAGGTTTTGAAATAAGGAACAAGGAAGGAAGTTGTTTCACTTTCCACAGAGAATAACTAAACAACTTCTGCTTTATGGTTAGTAATTGTGACTCATTTCTTCTCTAGTGGTCTGTACTGTAGGTGTGTAGTATTTGTGTGTGTGTGTGTGTGTGTGTGTGTGTGTGTGTGTGTGTGTGTGTGTTTTCTTACCGTCACCCAGCAGTGTAACAAAACTTCCTCTGCAGTGAAACGAGTGTCTACGTTCACCTGCAGCATCTGACTAATCAGCATCTGGGGAACAGGTCATGTGACAGTTAACAGCCTGCAGAGAACTGACCGTTATTCTTATTCATGAGATGTTCCATCAAACCTGTCTGTGACCGGCATGCGTTTACAGTACTGACAGTAAAGATGGTTAACGTTGAATCCATTTAATACAAGGGAAGCTTCTTTTTTTAATAACTGCAAATGATGATGGACGACTCGTCTCCTCTTCCTCACGTTCTACAAAAAGTGAAGCTCACAATATTCCCACAAATCCTGGTCTGACCAATCATGAGTCAATCTCAGCTGTCAATCATCTAGGTCTAGAGTCAAACGGCTGTGGTACCTTCGCAGGCAGACTGATGGCGTCCCAGTCCGGAGACGGGAACTCCAGCTTCCCTCTGAGGATCTGATCGAACAGCTCCTCCTGCACGTTGTTCTCACTGAGGAATAAAAAAAACACATAAAAGTAAATGCTATAGAAAACAAGACGCTATATTATACCAGGGACCAGATGGACACATGTTTTTAAATCATCTGAACGAACGAGTGCAGGTTTTATTATTGATTATAAGAAACTTTGAGTTCTCTGACCTTCGGAATGGAGGGAACCCACACAACAGGATGTAGGTGATGACTCCAGCCGCCCAGATGTCGACTTTGAGACCATAACTTCACAAACACACAGAACGGGTTTAAAGTTCATTCCAATACCTTTACAGAAAACTGACGAGTGACCCAAACAGTGAGTGAATCAAAGCCGTGAAGACACTGAAAGGTTTCCTCACCCGGTCTCTGCGATGATCTCCGGGGCCACGTACGTCGGCGTCCCACAGACGGTGTAGAGCGGCCCCTCCACCACCGTCGCCAAGCCAAAGTCCCCCAGCTTCAGGGACTTGGTGCCGTCTGGATACTCACACACCTGATCACACACTCCAGTTAGCGTCTACCTAAGTGTGTGTGTGTGTGTGTTTGCACCAGTGGTGTATAAAGTACTTGAAAGCCATACTTGAGTAAAAGTACAGATATCTGACCTGAAAGGGACTTCGGTAAAAGTAGAAGTCACCCGTCAGAAAATGACTTGAATAAAATTCTTAAAGTAGCTCATATTAAAAGTACTTAAGTATCAAAAGTATCTGGTGTTGAAATGTACTTAAGTATCAAAAGTAAAAGTACAAGTACCAAAATTAAAAAAAATGCAAAGTGCTTTTTATAGTAGGCCTATACAGACACAAAACAACCCTAAATGTTTCTCCTCAAGATTCATCTCAACTGACTAAAAAATTATAACAACAATATGAATATAATGTATATAATGTACAATTTTACAAATTTTGAACCCTAGATGAGAGAGAGAGAGAGAGAGAGAGAGAGAGAGAGAGAGAGAGAGAGAGAGAGAGAGAGAGAGAGAACCAACCTCCGCTGCTCAAGTAACGAGTCAGTTTGAGAATGTAAGAAGTAGAAAGTACACATATTTTTGTTCAAATGTAACGAGTAAAAGTAAAAAGTCGTCAGGAAAATAATTACTCAAGTAAAGTACAGATATGTGAAAAATCTACTTAAGTACAGTAACCAAGTATTTCTACTTCGTTACTTCCCACCACTGGTTTGCACGTGTGTGTGTGTGTGTGTTTACCAGCAGGTTCTCCGGCTTGATGTCGCGGTGGACGATGTTCATGCGGTGCAGGTACTTGACGGCTCCGGCCAGGTTGAAGACCATGGCGCTGGCGTCCCGCTCGCTGTACTTCGTGGAGGAGGTGATGGCGTCGAACAGGTCGCCGCCCTGGTGGAGGCAGAGGCATGAGAGTGGTGACGCTTTAAAGAAACGAGAGGATGAGGGTGAGGAAGAGGAAGAGGAGGAAGAACCTTGACGAGCTCCATGACGAGGAACAGCTGAGACGGCGTTTCCTCCACCTCGATCAACTCGATGATGCTCGGATGTCGAACCCGCCGCAGGACCGCCACCTCGTTCTCTATCAGGTGCTCCTGTTGTCACACACACACACACACACACAGACACACACACAGTGAGACACTTAAACACACTATCACTCCCGCTCTCGTGAACACAATATCTAGATAAATATCCGTGTTACCTTCCCACAGCATCGAGCCTTGTCGATGATCTTCAGGGCGTATTCCTTTCCCGTCGACCTGTCAATCAAAACACTCGACCTGTCAATCAACAAACTCTGAACTAAAACAATCCACCTCCCAGTTTTTAAAGTTAACATTTGGAGTTCTGTGTTCTCGATGTTCCTCACCTCTCCACACAATCCTTCACCACAGCGAAGTTTCCATCTCCGATCACTTTCCCGACTTTGTATTTGTCGTTGATGTTGGAGGAAGAAACCGTTCGATTCCCGTTAACTGTGAGAGGAGAAAGTCTTTACTCACTGGTTTGCTCCAGTTTAAACAAGCCATTCT